>NW_018397258.1:4453047-4546562 GCF_002168275.2 Theobroma umbraticum | reverse complement strand
CTTCCAGAAGTAAATGCCGCTCTAATTGAAGGAAGGGAAAAAAGAAGGAAAATACCGCTACACTTAAGACACTTAATAGGCGGTGCAGCAGCCAAGCATTGTCACTGCATATTTTTCTAATGTGTTACCGGACTTCCTAGTTTATCGAAACTCAAATGAAGAAGAAAAAGAAAAAGAAAGCTTTTGGAAATAAAATTAATAAAAGATTAATCTTCGTAGATAATAAATGAGACAATTTCTTTATGTGCAACTGCTATGTTTTAATTAATGTTGTAATGTAGCTGGTAATTTCAGAATGAGATTGCTTTTGCTAATTGTTCTTGTTTTATTGTATTATATATACGAAAACCAGGGCAACCCGATAAAGCTCGGCTTTTTTGAGTTTTTTTCTGAAGGTGATTTATTTAATTTGCCTCAAAGTGAACATGCCATCCAACATGTAATAGATAGTTTTTAGCTATTTAACTTAAAGACTCCCCATGGCATCGAAGTTCAGCTTAAGTAAACCTGTACAATTGCCGGCTTTCAGCCACACAAAAATATATTGGTGGCTTATACTAGAGTGTGGCTAATGCTCGAGTACAGTCTATACAACAAAAGCTCATCAAAATACCCTACATCAAGAACAGGGTATAAGCCAGCAAGACTTGTCGATCCACAAAAACCAAAGCCCTGCCATGCATAACAAAACTAAGCCTACTGATGAACAACACAACCTAGACAATATATTTCAACACAGATTTCTTGCAAGCCAGCAAGCTAGCAAAAGGTGCCTAAACTTTCTGAGTTGGCCTGCTTATATTAGTATAGTTCCCTATTTTACAAATCCACAAGCTGAAACCAGGCTAATCCTACCTGATATAACCATTTGAATTGTTTTCCCATCCTTTCCATATAGATCTATGGGCATTGATTAGTCAAGAATTATGGGATGCAAAATTTTAACAATGAAACCCTGTAATTTGATTGACAACAATTAATATGATAAACTTTTTTTTGAATAAATTACATAATATTTTTAAATTTTAATCATAATTTCATATGGGTTCATTAATTTTCAAAATGAATATTCTGTTTTAAACATGTAAACTACATTAATGCTTAAACGTGAAATGTCTAAAATACTTTTTTTTTTTTTTATACCAACAAGTTCCCTTACACCAGACTTGTAATTTGATTGATAAGAATTACATAACACTTTAAAGTTTTAATCATAATTTCACACGAGTCCATTGCTTTTCTAAATGAACACTTAGTTCTAAAATATGTAAACGATGCTAATACCTAAACGTGAAATATCTAAAATACTTTTCTTTTTTTTCTTTTCTCTTTGATCTACCAACAACGTTCCCTTACACCAGTCAGCCACCTCGTGGCCAGATTTGACAGTGAAATGCCAGATCTGACTAGATCTCCCCAAGGATGCATGAAATCGTGCTTTTTAGCACCGATTGGGAGAGCACAGAGCATCAAGATGCACACCTCATGGCAGAATTTGGCACTCCCCGATTAGATCTGGTAATGAAGTGGTTGGTCGACGAAAGATATGATAATTTTTTTTTTAAATGTATAGTTTGGTACTTTTAGAAATTAATTAGAAATAAAATTATACTTTCAATATTATCATATCATCAAATACATTGAAATATTAACGATTAATTAACAGTTGAATTTATGTGTTTAGTAAAAAATATTCTTTTAGAATAGAGTGTTTATTTTAAAAATTAATAAATTTTTATAAAATTATAATTAAAAGTTATAATTATTAGTATATTTTATTTTTTTTTCAATGAATTCTCAGTATTATATTCATAAGAACCTCTTTGTTTCCGTATGGATTTTGACACCAAACGAACATTCTCGGCTTTCTCATGACTACTCAGTTTAATTATCAATAATGGGCTTTGCCACCTTAACTAGGCATGCAGAAGCTGAGCAACTTGGATAGGCTTAAGATTTACTATTTCCTTGGCCAAGCAAAGTTTTTATTACTCATACCCTAGAAAAAAATAGAAAAGAAAAAGCAGAGAGCAATCATTTCGTGCAAGTTGGTTCACCCATCACCTTTGATAGTGGCAGTGCCCACATGTTACGAAAATCAGGGGGCTTACTCTCCTTGACAAGATTACTTAGATAAAGAGTCAGATTTATAAGAGAAGGCTTTAATTAAATCCTTGTAAAGATTACACACCCAACTAGCTATGCAACACAGCCGTGCACCCATTAAAAAGTAAAACGCGTACGTCCACATCGCTGCTTCCTGATATGGTTAATAGGGTGTACGTGTAACCATCCAAGAACAACAGATAAATTTCGGCTTCGTTTGTCTCGCTCAGCATCAGCCTCTTGGCGCAAGATTTTCTTTGGTGCCCTCTGCACTTTCGATGCTAGCTGCCAGGCTGGCGACTTTCTGCCAAGGCACTGGTTTTGCCTGCCTGCCTACCTACTCCACTCTATATGGTAACAAGTTGCAGCTGTCATGGGACCATTACCCCGCAAGTGACTCTCTTGCCAAGGTATTGGTTTTGCCTGCCTAGGTACGCCCGGAAACAAGGTGCAGCTATCATGGGATCGTTACTCTTTCCTCAAAGATTAGCTTGATGAATTTATAGCTTGTAACCGCTTATAAATCACACAGGAACATCCTTACCTATCCGAGGTGAGAATTTTTTAAAACACCTTGTCTATTTTCTCTTTGAAGCATTTGACGTGACATTCTCACTTACCTAATCCGATAATGATCAATCACTTTGTTTGCCTCTCTTAAAGGTGCTTAGTGTGGAATTAGATTAAAATTGAGTTTGCTTTGATATCACTTTATCATAAAGTCATTATACTATGACCCATCTTGAGAGCCGTGATAGGCATAAAGATAACAATGAGTACTTTGTTACAGGGTACCTGTGAGAACTTGACTTTGTTATATAAGATTAGGATATCTTATAATTTAGTTTAGATAGTAATTTTACTATTCTTATCGAATTCGGATATCATTTTTTGGGTACTCAATACTTGAATTTGATTATATATTTTTTTTTATGTAATTAAAGATAAACTTGTATCGTTAATTAAATTAATTTATAAAATTATGATTATTAATTGACTTGTAATATCTTTTAATATATATAGTCTATATATTGTATTAATTTTAAAAAATATAATTACTATTATATAAATACTTTTAGTATATATACTTTAAATATAAATGTTTTTATTTTCTATTTTGTATTAACGTTACAAAAAGTATAATGTTTATATATGACCAAAGCTCTTTTATTTTTTACAAATGTGTGGTGATGTATCGATAAATTTAAGAATTTGTTGATACATTTGTGCAAGTTTTCCTCAAATCTATCAATATATTTGCCAATGTATCAATATAAATTTAACAAAATACTCCCTATCTCAATTGTATCGATAGATTGGAGAAATCTATCAATACGTGTTTCACAAAATGTACCCTTTCTTAAATCTATTGATACCTTTTTACAATGTATCTCTTGATCTATCGATACATGTTTCACAAAATGTATCATTTCTTAAATCTATTGATACATTCTTAAATGTATTGATAGAAATCTTATAGAATGGTTCCTCAAGGCATGCAGCCAAGAATGTATCAATAGATTAGCAAATCTATCGATCCATTTTCTCCAAAATGCAAATTTCCAACACTTCTAGCTGCCTAACTCCAAATTTAGACTCCCAAAACCATTTTCTGTCTCAAAATTCATCTTAATGCAACTAGTATGTACCATATTAACTAATATCCAAACCAAAATATCATCACATAGCTCAAGGTCTTAATCTCATCGAAAACATAACATTTAATCATTCATCAAGTTCTCAACACATGGTCATTTGTTCACATATTATGTACACTTGCAACAGTCTTTATTAAGACCTCTTTTTTTTTTGAAAGGTAGATTTCATTATATACGAGAGTAGCTTTTGCTGCATAAACACAAAGGAAGGTGTCATAATATGTGAGTCTTGAAACTAAACAGTTAGATTTAAAAGGAGTCGTCATCAATTTTTTTTGTTTAGGTGCAATTGATCACCCAAGTGGATCATTTTTTCTAATAAAATCCTAGACTTGACTTAGGTTCATTTAAAAAATAAGGTCTAGTCTACAAAATAAATTTTGGGTTCAAAAGATATTAACACCCCCACAACGCCCATTTAATTGGTACGTTATCAATTATATGTCCTTTAAGCCTTATTAATGAAATCTAGTTCAATATTTAAATCTATTTCCCTTTTTATTTTTATTTTGTTAGTTTTTTAGAAAAATAAATAAAAATTCTTAATATTAAAAATATTTTAAAACCTCCAAACGCTTATGGTATAATTTTGAAAAGTTTTCTCGCCTATAAGTTCTCAAGAAACCACTTTTGGCATTCTTGAGATTTCATCATTGATGAACTTATTTATTTAATTCTATAATTTATATTTTTTTATTTTATTTAAATATTTATGTAATTCCTTTGGTATTGAAAATATTTCAAACCTCCAAATGCTCATGGCATAGTTTTGAAAAATTTTCTCATCAAGAAATTCTCAAAAAGCCATTTTTGACATTCTTAAGATTTTATCATTAGAAAACTTATATAAATTATGTGAACTCTTAATTTTTAAATGTCTCCAAAAAATAAAAATAAAAATCATAAAAAATAAAAAGAAACTTATCTAATTGGGCTAAAAAATTCAAAGAGAAAACCAAACTATTAGGTCAATGTTACCCAAATGAATTCATATGAATCAAAATACTAAGGGTACGATGTCATGAATGAGGAGCTCGTTTTCCTCTACCAATTTTTTTCGTTAGAAGACCTATCTAGTCTCTATACTTTTTAATTTTATTCAATTTAGTCCATGTATTCAAAATCGAAATAATTTAATCTTTTGATTTTGAGAATTGCGTCAATTTAATCTCTTCCCTTAACGGTATCTAATTTTTTCGTTAAAAGATGATGTCATCGCTAATATCAGTGCTGACATGTCACTTTTTGATGACATGATGTTGAGATGATGACTTGGCATGCAATCTGACATTAAGTGATGACGTGGTATTGCCACGTGGCACTATATGATGACATGGCAGGTAAAAAAATTTCAAAACAAAAATTCTACCACGTCATAAGGACTAAAGTAAATAAAAAAGTATAATATAAGGACTAAATAAAACAAAATTGAGATGTTTAGAAACTAAATTGAAAAAAATATTTGAAAAATATAAATCTTCGAGTAGATTATTGATATGCTTATTAATGAACTAAATATTTAAGTATAAAAGATTTATGGTATTAAAAAATATATATATTTTCTTACTTGATTATTGGATTCTATAATATGTAAATTAATTTATCTTTTTTACAAAAATTAAGTTTAAATTCTCCTTCTTTAAACAAAATTAAAAAAATTCATACCTAAAGTCAAATTTAGATGAATAACTTGTATTATGTTAAAATAAAATAATATAAAATAATTAAATAAATTCTTTTTTCTTCTATTATAATAGTATAAAACTTTAAAATTTATTTAACTTAGTTTTTAACTTGAGTTAAAGTCAAATAAGAAAATTATGTTGATTTAGTTTTTTCTTTTAAAAAAATAAAGAACAGAGATATAGAGTTAGCGATGATTATAAAAGTAATTCGTCGTTCTCATTTGCTTAATTTGAACATAACAAACTTTTTATTACAACCATAGAATCTGAGCTTCATCCTTCCAATTATTTATTTATTTATTATGTTTCCATTTTATTTAATATTTCAAGTTATATTTTTTAAGTTGAAATTTTTTAAATTAAAAACTATATTTATGGTTGATAAAGTTAAACATAACTGTAAATATTTGTACCATATTATTTTATTAATAAATTTTTTATATATCTAAATTAATAATTTAAATTTAAATTTAGCATAATTTGATTTTGGTATTTGAATTTAAATAAAATTATTTTATAAGAAATTTTGAGTAAATTTAAATAAAAGATAAATTAGGTAAGAGTTGAATAATTCAAAAGAATATGTAGTTGTAAATTGTGAAAGTTATAACTAAATCAATATATTTTGCTAATTTGAGCAATTTTAAATAAAAAGTAAATTGGGTAAGAGTTGAATAATTTTCAAAAAATGTATATTTGTAAATTGTAAAATTTGTAATCAAATCAACATATTTAGTCATTTTATATTATTTTATTTTAAGGTAATACAAGTTATTTTTCTAAATTTGACTTTAGGTATGAAATTTTTTTAATTTTTTTAATAAAAAGAGAATTCAAACTTAATTTTTGTGAAAAAAGATAAATTAATTTACATATTCTATAATCAAATAATCAAGTAAGAATATATATATATATATATATATTAACACCATAAATCTTTTACAGTTAGATATTTGACTTATTAATAAGTATATTAATAATCTACTTGAAGATTTATATTTTTCAAATAATTTTTTTCGATTCAGTCCTTCAACATCTTAATTTAGTTCAATTTAATCCTTGTATTATATATTTTTATTCACCTTAATCCCTATGATATGGTAGAATATTTATTTTTTAGAAAATTTTTTGATTTGCCATGTGGCACTGATATGTCAACATGTCGATGCCACATCAGCACTACCATGTCATCATATAGTGCCACATTGCATTGCCACGCCATTGCTTGGTGACACATGATATTGTCACGTCATCATCTCAATGCCTCATCATCTCAATGCCACATCATTAAAGGTGACACGTCAATGCTGATGCCATCACTAACGTCAGTGATGTCATCTTTTAATTGTAAAATTAGATGCCATTAGGGAGAAAGACTAAATTGATGTAATTTCTAAAATTAAAGGATTAAATTGTTTCGATTTTAAGTGTAAGGACTAAATTGAATAAAATTCATAAGTACAAGAACTTGAGGGATATTTTGACTATTTTTTTGCCCAATCTTCTTTTTTTTTTTCCTCCATTTTGTACTAATACTGGAATATATTTATAGCTAACATGTCGTATTTCTTCTTAAATTAGTTTCTTAAGTTTTGATTCAATCTCACTTAATCTCCAAATTTTCAATTTAATCTAGGATTAGAATTGGTGTAAACATATTCTTATGCTTTTATATATATATTTTTTATTTTTCTGATTTTCATATTTTCAAAAGCCTTTATGCTTCTACATGTAGAGCATATCAACTTAAAACCATCGTCTTAGCACGTGCATCGAAGTAACATTGCACTTCCCCTGACCCAATCGAACAAAGCTCTAGGCCCAAAAGTCAAAAAGGATACTAGTTTAGACCGTCACCACACCCAGACACACTCATAATCGAAACACAACCACAAGCTTGGCCTGTATGCGACCAGCCACCTGGGCATACCATACAATCAAGACACCACCACAGAATTGGCATGTAACACACAATACACTTAAACACGTTCACAGACCCAAGTAGCTTTGTAACACTCAGTAGATCACAAACAAAGGACTGGCTTCACGATAGTAACCTGGCCATAGTCGATACACACACCATCCACTAGACAACTTCGCACAGCTCACAAACAAAGCCCTCCTTGGACCCTTGAGATGGCAATTTTTGCTTCCAACCTTGAAACTTACAAATAATTCTATCCCCTATATATCCTATTGCCTCATATTTAGTCATCCGCCAAAAGGAAGGTGTACCCAAGTAAGTTCCAGGGTTTCTAGCTTTTGGAATATGCACATGACTCACTAATTCCAGTTTGACATGTTGTGGTACATTGGAACTTAAAATAACTTGTAAATTAAGCATCGGTCTGGCTAGAAGCACTGCAATAGTCCTGCAATATGCTAAACATCGTCTGACAATTATTAGGGTTAGTTGAAATAAAAAACAAGGAATCATCTGCAAAAAAAAAACAGATGGGATAGCACAAGACAGTTTTTGCCAAATTTGATGTCAATAAGTGACCCAGACTCAATGGCAGCCTTAATCATTCTAGACAAAACATGAAGGAATAACCCTGCCAGTAGGCTTACCATTAATTAAAAGTCCATATAGAAGGGTAGAGATGCATTATATCGGGCATCCTATCCACTTGCCATCAAACCCTAGTTTAATTAAGATAGCTTCGAGGAAATCCCATTCTGCCCTATCAAATGCTTTATTCAAATCAATTTTTGTCTTTTTTCATACCTTCTTCCCTTCTTCTTCTTTATTTTCGAATGATGAAAAGTCTCACCTGCAACCAGAATGTTATCTTGTATTTGTCTACCTTCAATAAAAGCCCCCTGATTTTCGGTATCTAAGCCACTCATTAATGATTTTAGTCTTTTAACCATCACCTTTGAAATTATCTTAAGCAAAATTACACAAGCATGTAGGCCTGAATGAAATTCTTCTGCAGGATTTCTTATCTTTGGAATCATTACAATATATATTCTATTCCTTTCTCTCAGCATATGTCCATGTTGGAAAAAGCTTTGTGTTGCTTGAAAAACAGTATCTTTATAACTTCCAAATATTGTTGACAAAAAAAATACTCCATTCCATCCATCTGGCCCAGGGGCCTTTAAAGACCCAAGCTGGAAGGCAGCCTGCAGAACCTCTTCCTCAGAAATATTCTCTTCTAACACCCTATTCAATTTTTTTTGAAGGATGTAATATGATATCATTAATGATCAGGTGAAAAATTGTCACACCTTCACATTTAAAATATGCATAATTTTTAGGATTATGCACATAGACAGGAATGTCATACTCACCAAATTATACTGCAGTTCCATGCTGAACAAAAAATTACAGCACCTCCCCTGTAGTTAAACCACCTCACAGACCTATCTCAGCACAAAACCACTGCCAGACATCCTATTCATGTCTTCAATAATTAATTTATGCAGTCTAATGCATTGCCCCACTCTCTATTCCTGTTAGATGAAAAAGGATAAGTATAGAAAGTTTTAAATTTTGACAAAATGGCACTTTCTTTCCTTTATCCAGTTGCCATCGATTCTTTTAACCTCAAAATTTTATTCCTTTGTCTTCTCTGTAATGTAACCTCGTGAAGAAACTTAATATTCTGATCTCCAAACTTCAGCCATTTGGTGTATATTATCCTTGAGCTTTGATGCCAATATTTCTCTTGCCTTGCCCAAATTTCCTGTATATTTTTAAATAAGCCCATGTGCCTCAAGGCAACTCTATTCTATTGCCATTTTTCCTTGAATTTCAGCTGTCTGCCTTAATTAGCATAGGATCTATAAGCTTCCCATTGTTTGGAAATGTATTTTTACTCCATTCAATTAGAATCTGTCTACACCTGTTCAATTTTTCCACCAATTTAAACGCATTTGACCCCTGAAATTGAGTATCCTATTCTTGCCTTATTACCTTCTCATATTCTATGTTTTCTACCCACGTATTCTCAAACCAAAACATTTCAAGGGCTTTCGTATCACGTGTGCATGTATTAATAACTATAGGGAAATGGTTTGACCCTATAATAGGCAAATTTAGGACTAGAGATATAGGAAAGCTCTTCATCAATTCGATATTCACTAAAATCCTATCCAATCTTTCCTTAATCAATCCCTCTTCTTTGCCCTGTAAACTACAGCCTTTTATAGCTAAAATCGATAAGTCCACAGTCACTGACCAATTGTCTGTAACCTTTTTATCTTTTTCAGTTCCTTATGTTTCCTTCCATCCTTTTCATGTAGATAAAAATGTCATTGAAATCACCTGCGTCCATTAGAAGTAAAAAACTTGTAAAATAAATTTTCAAATTTTAATCGAAATACTCTAATTTATGATACACCAACAGTGACTTGGGTTGCTATTATTATTTGAGTAGACAATGCACCAGGAATATTGAAATATTTGACTCTGTTTTTTCCAGAAATTATAAGTAGGGAATAGTACTGAGACTGATAATCAGCTTGGACCAATCAGTTAAAGATTTGTAATTGAGATAATTATATATCTCTATGTACTTTTGTGATTAAAAGTAATTCATATTTTTTTTAACATTATATCTATAATTAAATTTATCGAGGGACTTCTAATTCCATAACCCTAATCATCGATAGTGTAGTTGGGTCAATCAATGATGGACCTCGGACATCAATATAATTGTGCAATCGCATACAAAATCCCTGTCGTTTTCAACATTTATCGTTCAAGGACAAAGCAAAAAAGGGCAAAAAGAAAAATAAGGAAGATTGCCACATAATTTTATTTAATTATTTCTGAAAGACTAAACTGGATTGGAATCCAGCGTCTTAAAGAGTACATTTATTTAAGCTGGATTAACTCCTGCCACATCATCTAAACTCTTATTAATTAAGAAGATGACACTAAGCCATTCCCCGTGGTAGAATATTTGATAGAAGCACCATACCCAGTTTGCCGATCAAAATATCGATTCCAAAGCATTACGCCTCCATACTTTGCTGTCTCTTCTATCGCCGGCAGGACCTGAGAATTTAGAACCTCCACTGGAATATACCCTCCAGAATAAGCCGCACTCACAGACGCCGGTAACCCCAAAAATAGAGACTTTGCGTTTACCGAGGCGGTCCAATGATTCCATGAGTTTAAAAGGTTGCCGACGTAACCGTTACCGTATTGGCATAGAGGATTATTATAAAATTGAACCCAAACGGCGTCAAAGAGGCCGGAATCAATGGCATTCCCCAAATAATAATCAGGGTATGGACATTGAGGAGCTGCAGATAAGAAGAGGCTTTCATTTTTCTGTTTTAGGAAGCGGGCAAGATCATCGTAGTACAAATTCGATCCCCCTTCTATATCAAAGTCAATACCATCCAACGTGGCATCACCTAGTGGACCAGCAGATGTTCTTCCTCCCAAAAATGTGTTCCATAAATAATCTGCTACACTTTGGGCATCATCTTTAGAAGTTAGATAGTAATTACCCAATGCACCACCAAGTGAGAGCAATACCTTGATTTTTTGTTCCTGGCAATATCTTATTTCTTCTCCGAATTTGACGCATGTGCCGCTCTGTGGGTCACAGTGACCGGCAAGGTTCATAGACGGGGTTTGGCCGCCACCAAAAGTGTTGAGGAAAGCTATCATTATGATGTTATATGTTCCGGTGGCACATGCTTCCTGCAGGGTTCCCTCAAAACCATTTTGACCCCAGTAGGTGGAAATGACAGTGGCATAAGAGGTTGTGCTTAGCGCTACAGCAACGAGGAAGATGAGCAAAGCTATGGTTTGTGATTTCCTAGCCATTTTTGCAAACATAGGAAGGGAGGGTCTGAAATTTCAGGGGGTGGTGTGATCTGACCATGCTAACTCTTGCTACATCTTATAGGCATTCCGGAGGCTGATGACGACAAATGAAAATTATTTGATTCAAGCTATGAATTTTCTTTTCTTTATATTTTTTTTAAAAGGTAATATCGTACGCACGTGGCTATTTCATGAACTCTTAATAATTAACATATGTGGCCATTAGTCCTTGCCTAGTAAGTTGTGCTGAAATTTCACTGTCTCCATGAAACAGAGCTATAATTGCACACATCGCAGTGTACGTAGGAAGCAGCGAAATCTTTCTAACGTCAATTCAGAAATAAAGTTAAACGGAAAGGTTTAACGGACGTTTGAAGAGAGGGCCCAAGGAACATTAATTACCTAGACAACAAGACCCATCATGTAAATACCGCTAACTCCTTTCACTCATGCATTTGGCGCTTCAACATCTTCATTATTGAAAAGATAAATTAGGACAAAATTTTCACTTATTAATCAGGACCCTTTTTAATTAATTAATTTTAGGGATGTCGGATACGCTACCTGTTAATTTGAAGGCTTCGTAACCATTTTATTATAAAATACTTGAATTTTGTAAGAATTCGATTAAAGTTATGAATTGTTAGTAGAATTTGTATTTGAAAATTTTAGATATTTTTCGTTAGATATCAATTAAAATAAATTTAAAATTAACTTTTATGCATATGATTAATGAAAATTAAGGGAATAAATTAAAATTAATTTATAAAAATTAAATAAAATTTAAAATATATTTAAAATAATTAATATATTTTAGTAAATATTACATTAATTATGAAAAATTTACAAACAAAAAAAATATATAATTAAAAAATATTATTTAATTTGATTTAAGTAGTAAGTATGTTAAGATTACTACTCGAACTAATGATGAATAATAGTTTTATCATTTAAATTTTACTCGCACCTGATTGAAAAATATTTTAATTTTATTTAATTGAATCGAAAATCTATTTACAAAGTATCCATTGACACATCTAATTAATTTTTATTTAACTTATGGACAGAAACACCAACATATTATCTACCAAATCTAGTTTTTTTTTGTTTTCTAAAAGAAAATCATCAAAATAAAAATATTAATTGAATGTACTTAAATTGTTCCTTTATTTTGGGGCGGAAGTCCTTAAATTAAATAGTTTAAAATGGCCTTTACGATATGTAATACAACGTTACTAACAAAAATATTGCTAGCTAGTAGCTAGGTTCTACTATAATAATTTATATCATCTTTCATTTTCCTCCAAAGTTATTATACATATATATATATATACACACACACATTTGCATTACATAACATACAAAAAAAAAAACAAATGAAGTTCAATATAAATAGATTCCAATAGAGAAAAGGGTGCCACCAAATTACAAAATCTTATATAAGTTTGAGAAATATCAAATTAATATATTGTAAATAAAAAATTAATAATCATTTGTGTCCCTGGCCTTCTTTGTTAGGTTCTAATTCCAATGGATATCGTCTGAATTACAAATTTTTTATTACATATCTTACAATTATCCGATCACGATTATAATAGAATAACATCACTCTACAAGTAACGTCCAGCTCCAACCCAATCAATCAAATGAGTATGTTAACGCTATGGCTTATACTTGCTTCTTTAATTTGTTGCCAGTTCCCACCTGCTGCAGCAGGAAATGCGAATGTTAACGCCATCGCTTATGCTCGCTTCTTTAATTTTGTTGCCAGTTCCCACCTGCTGCAGCAGGAAATGACTATGTTAACGCTATCGCTTATGCTCGCTTCTTTAATATGTTGCCAGTTCGCACATGCCGCAGCAGGAGATGTTTTGGTACTCACATTATCAGTGCTGGCAAAGTGACACGTTTTTTTTTTCTCTGTTTATCTGACAAGTGACTCTTCCTTGGGACGCCCCACCACTGATCCTGCTCCTGTAGAAGCATTACTTTCTTTAATGGGTAATTCAATTTTTAGAAATGGACATTCAACTAAAACTCTTAAAGCTGTTAACAAATTTCAAACAAAAAAAATTAAAATGCCCATCAGATAAAAACACCAAAACTTGACTTAATAGGCCAGAGACCTGATTTTTAGTTTTAGTTTCTTTCTTCTTCTTTAATGATTCAGCTGCTCAATACGAAAACTCTTTGGTGTGTGATTATGGGTAGATCCACGTTGAACGGAGCGACAACACATGATGGCATTCACTTCTTAATATGTTTTAATTTTTATATTATTTATTTAAGATTAACGTAATTAATATATTAATTAATTTTTTTATAATATTATAAAAAGTGAAGTCAAAAATTTTAAATTAAAGTGATTTTTCAAAAAATAATTTATACATTAATATTTAAATACTATAAAAAAGATAATTTTTTTTATAATTTAAAATTTAATTAAAAAGGTCAAACTCTAAGTTACTCTTTTTATTTAAAAATTCAACTTTTTCCTCTTATCGATCATTGACTATGGTTTTTATTCTCTTAAAATAACTCATCTAGATTTTAATTGAAAGTAATTTTTAATTTTAATTAAATTTTTAAATACTTCATTTCTAAATTTTTTTTGATTAATTTGATAATTTGAGTTTATAATTATAATTTAGTTAATAAAAAATAATATTACATGTCAAATAATATCTTGAAATTGTGATTTTTTTATTTTATATATATTATTTGAGTATTTAATTTTTATATTTAAGTTTATGTAGTCTGTGGATGATTGTATTTAATTTCGATCAATAAATAAAAAATTATTATATTGTTAATTATTGAATCTAATAATTTGTTATATAAAATTATATTTTATTTCATTTTAATATTTTAATTTACACTAATGAATAATATTTTTGAACAAGTTTTAAATTTTATGTAAATAAATCATGAAAAGATATTTAAAAAAAATTATCTTATAAGATTCAAATTTTAAACAATAACAATAAAATTCTATTAATGATAATACTGTATAATATTCTTCTAAGTAAAGTGATTTTGAATTTGATCTAAATACTCTCCTAACAGATCCTAAATCGAAAAAAAAATTTTCAAAATATCATGACACCATCCAAAAATATTTTTGGATTCGCACCTATGTGATTGGAGTGATATCTTGGACATGAGTTTTTGTAGAGTTGATATCAACCAAATGTTTGCTATTGACTGATGGTTTAATTTGTACAGTAGTGTTAGTGGCTGCTTTGTGACAGTCTTGTTTCGTTAAGTCTTGTTCAATTCTGGTTGGGTTTGGGGCTAGTTTTTGTTAATTATGAACCTAGATAAAAGGGTTATGTTTTGGTGTAGTATGGCTTTAATCAGACAGTCAGAACAAAGCCTACGACAGCACCCTGTAATTCGGTTTGATGAAAGAAATTATTCTCGGCAAATGTTTCCTAGTACGGCTTCCAAGTGTCAAACAAATGTGTTTTTTTTTCTTCAATTAAATCTAGTCATTTTGTTCAATAGTAGAAACTGATACACAATTTCTAGGATAAAACCAAGAAGGAACAAAGCCGACCAGCTAGACAAAATAGCAACCCAGCCAGCGACATGAACAGACCAGAACACACGGCCGAACTTGGTTATCAGCAACATAACCAGACTTCGACTCACGCTTACAAACGAAAGACAAAAACAGATTTAATCCACACCAGAAAAATAGACCCCCTTCCTGTTATACACAAGAACAACGCTGGAAAAGCAGCAGACTATAGAACATAACACCCAACAGATCGCAATAGCATATGGGGTTCTTTAAATAGAATAAATATTGAGCTTGAGTCTGAAGAATCAGGAAGCAGGGGGCAGACTTGGACAAAATAGTCGAGCTGGGAAGACAGCTACAGGCAGAAGACCCCAACGCACCGTTTCAATAATGTTGGGGAAGAAGAAAATAGAGAGGCCTAGATGGTCCGTTTCAAAATTGGCCAAAGTGCACCGTTTGGTTTTAAAATTTTAAAAGTTAGTTAAAGTATTTAATCATTAGTTAGTAAATTGTAAACAGTTTTCCCTTTTCTTGGATTAAGCATTGAACCTATGTATTTATACTCTGTAAATATTCCCTACTATTGCAATGAGAATATTTTCTATTCTCTCAATTCCTATGCATCGTCTCATGACCTTTGCTAACAATAAATATTGCAGCGAGATCTCCTAAAAAAATTGTTCAATGTAGTATTTAATCATGACTGTTTTTAATTAATTAATTTTAGATGTCCATGAATAGGGTACTTGTTAATTTCAAGACACCCTAACCTGATTTATATTATTTGATAGAATACATGAATTTTGTAAGTATCTAGTTAAATTTAAGAATTGTTATTAGAATTTGTATCTGAATACCTTTTAAATATATACTAAAGTAAATTTAAAATTAATTTTTAAATATATTATTAATAAAATTAAATGGATAAATTAAAATTAGTTCATAAGAAAATAAAATAAAACTTAAAATTATATTTAGAACAATCAATGAATTTTAGTAACTATTATATTAATTATAAGAAATTTATAAATAAAAAATAATATATAGTTAAAATTAATATTTATAGTCGAATTTATGTAGTAAGTATCCTAACATTATACCCAAATTCTACTTCAACTTGTGATGAATAATATTTTTATTATCTAAATTTTATTTGAACTCATTTATAAAATATTTTAGTTTCACTTAATTGGATTGAATACCCATTTACAATGTATCCATCGATATTTATAATTAATTTTCATTTAACTTATTGAAAAAAACATTGACATATTATCTAGCAAATCAAGATATTTTTTTTAACTCCTTGAATTACTACACACCCAATATGCCTTTTTGATCAAAGATCAATGCATTCGCACTTTTTTTTTTTTACACTCCAACTTCTTAAATTTAAAATGATATATGAAAAATAATGAAGACATAATGTGTAAATAAATTCTTAAACTATTTTAAAAATTTTAAATAAATTTATATTACATTTAATTAAATTTTCAAATTTTTATTTTATATCAAATAAGCTTTTAATAATTAATAATTTATTAATTATTATTAATTAAAATACTACTTATTATTTTATATTCACATAATACTGACATGAGGTTAATGTGGAAGGTGAAAAAATCACATGATCATATTATCATATCAAATTAATATGTTATGTTATCATCAATTATGATATATTAGTATACTATATTATCATCAATTATGATATGTCAGCATCAACAATTAATTATAAGTGTTTATGTAACTAAAAATAAAAAAAAATTATTTGAGTCAAAATAAAAGTAAAAAAATTTGATTAAATGTAATAAAAATATAAAAAATTATTTAAAATTTTTTGAATAAGTTAAGAACTTTTTTGAATATTATATCAATTATAAATCTCCATTACAAGTTAAAAAAACAAAAAAAAAAGAAGAAGTAATTATCATATATATGTAAATCTTAATGATGACATACAAAATGAGGTAAGAACTTGTGTAAATCTTCATTGCATCAGTAACAAATTTACCACACAAAGAAAAAGGAAGAAGGAAAAAAGTTTAATTGTACGTGAAAACTAGTAAGCTACGAATACAAGTGTGTTCTTTGAAGTTTTAGACGGTGACTGTCAATGGAAATGCCATTCTCCAACATTTTTGACTTTGTCACTTCTTTAGCACAATTGGACTCTCTTTATGGTTTGTGAAATACGGGAACGCTTAAATTTTTCTAAAGCATTTCTGAAAAAGGAAAAACGTGAAAATCATGAAAATAAAAATATTAATTGAATGTACTTAAATTGTTCTTTTTATTGTTATTTTTTTGTCCGAAGTTCTTAAATTAAAAAGCGACTCTTCCTTGACAGACCCCACCAGTGGTCCTTCTCCTGCAGAGGCGTTACTTTCTTCAATTTTTGGATAGCCAGGCGTGTCTATATTTAATTACGGTTCGGCAAACAAATTAAAAACATTAATCTATTATCTAGTGCGATGTATTTGAGGTGGTAAATTTTTTTTAATTGAGTTAAAAATATTTTGTAAAATAGATATATAATAGTAACTATATTATCATATTTAATTGTTGATGTATATTGATATGTATAAAATATTATTTTACAAAATATACAACTGTTATTATTGTATCCATTATTATTTATATTTTTTATTATTAATTTTTATATAATATCATCTCTTAAATATATTTTTAATATCATATAGTTTATTTTTATTTTTTATTATAATTTTATATATTTTATTTTTATTTTTAATATAATTTTTATATTATATATTATATTTTAATTTATTTTTTAAAAGATAATATAAATTTTATTGATAGTTATCATGGTTACTGAGAATAATAAAAAGTTATTATTGAAATCTATATAAAAAAATAAATTATAACACTATAAAATATTTTTAACTAAGTAACAAAATTGAAGAGTTAAAATATTTTTAACAACATTATAGAGTGTGATACAATCTGGTTACATTGGTTTTGGATTATAATCTTACATTGCAAATGATTTGTTCCAAAACAAACACTATAATATATTTAATTGGACACATTATATAGAATATATTTTCAGTTCTCTCATACCAAACGCTACTAAAAGACATACATATACCTTAGCAAAACTATATTTGAGTTCATCATTTCTTTTTTTTTCTTTTTTCTCCATCTTGCCATGTTTGCAAATGGGTATTAAAATTATATTTTCCGACTGTGATTTCCGGTAGAAAAGAATGTTACTCTTTCTTTGTTGGTACAAACGGAGGAAACTGATCTTCTTCCACCCTTTGTTTAATAGTAATAGATAGATTTACACTCTACTAGTAATCGAGAAGGAAGACATCTATGCAAAATAAAGACTTTTTTTAACGAGTATATGCACTTCAAATAGACATTGTAAATGACCAACCTAGCAAGTTCTTATAGAAGAAGAAAATCAACAAAACACTTCTTTTTTTTGCTGGGAAAAAAATTGAATAAAACACATCTAACTAATTAATTAGTTGAACATTCTTGTAATTGTATTTCCTTTATCTACACAAAAAGAATAGTTTCACACAATAATTAATGTCAACAAGCTTATTTAATTAATATAAAAGACAAATTCATTTTAAGGAGCTAAAAAAGTTTAATGAAATAATGATTAACTTAAAAAAGGTTAGATTTTGTGTTCGGTGGATCATGATCTCGAATGGTGCTGGCTGCTCTTCCCCTCGGAAGGCAGAGGTTTTTCTGGTTTGGATGTATAGATATTATGGAAGCTGATGCTGATAGGATGACTTTGAGATGCTCTGGGATATTTTTTTGTACACTAGAGAGCTGCTTCTCTATGGAACTGCTGAAAGATTGACGCTGATATCTGCTCTGGTATATTTGTAACACGCAGCTCTTCCCCTCGGAAGGCAGAGGTTTTTCTGATTTGGATGTATAGTGTATAGATACTATGGAAGATGATGCTGAAAGAATGATTTTAAGATGCTCTCTGAGATTTTTTCTCTTTTCTACACTAGGGAGCTGTGGAACTGCTGCAAGATTGACGCTGATATATGCTCTAGGATATTTGTAACGCTAGGGAGATTTGTTTTATATATGTAAAGTATGATTCTATGGGAACACTGCTGGTTTTTATTTGCTTTCTTCTTGATTAACGCAGCACAAATCATATTAGGGAATATATCCTACTGTAATGGCTATATAACTATCACATATACATCTTTATTTATATATAAATATAATAAAAACTTATTACATCATTTTGAGTCAAAAAATACTTATATTGTCTATAAATAAAATTCTACTAATACTATATAGAGAAAAATTCAAAATATGTAACTCTAAAAGTAAATTCTCATGATAAGTAGCCATCTAATCTATACAATAATTTACTCTATGATGAAAGTGAGATATGATACAATCCCAAGACCACTGAAGTAACTCCCTAGTACTCTTGATAATTTTTATGCGGATCCAACGACAACTTTGATTGAAAACCTTATGCAGAACAAGTAGAGTTCGATTCCACCAGAACCTTCCTGGAGCCCTTATCTCAGCATAGTTTTAAGCCCATAATTCTGCTTGTAGAGAAAAGAAAATACCTATTTTATAGTTGAAGTCGTATAGCCAGTTTCCAACATCTCTGACAACGCCCTGTTGCTGTTATTCCTGGTTGTCCTCTAGCGCTTTCTTTAAAGAATGAAATCACTCTAAATGTCTTTTAAAAAAAGAAAATTCAAATTATTGAATTTATAGGTAAAAATATTAGCAACTCATCAAATTTAAGATAAGGATTTATCCATCATATTTTGAGTGGAAATTATTGATATTAGTTAAGGGAACTTTAAGAAGTAAAAAAGCTAGCATCTTGTCAATTTTTGAATACGTCTTTAATTATAATTATCATTTTATCAATTTTTTTATATCGATTGTTAGTTTGTTACTATTCATGTTTATATGAAATCTATAATTATAGGTAAATATTAAAAATATTGAATATTGGAGTATTAAAAAAAAGTAGGGGATATGGGGGTCTTAGGATCACTAGTAGTTAAAATTTATATTCCTCAACCTTTTTTTTTAGCCGTTATCTTTCTTAACTTTAATCTCTTTATTTTGCAATAATTCTTACTTATATCCCAAGCCTTTCTAAGAACAAGACAAAGATTATTGCCATTTATTCACATCCTTTTCCTTTGTTATTTTCTAGCAGGATTTGGTATAAACAAAGTTGGCGTATGCACGTACATTTATCATTCAAAATAGAAATCACATGATTAATTATAGGATAACACTTTATTCTAATTATTCGTGGCATGATAGTACATTGGCTCCAGCGTCTACAAGAGTACAACATAAAGTGAGTTTTACAGTTCCATGGAAATCAAGATTTCTTATACAGAGCACACACACCAAACTAAATTCAAGGTCCAGCACCAGTTTCTGTTTCAATTCATTATATGATTTAATAGCTTCACCGTACCCAAATACCTTATCATAGTACCTAGACCAAAGCATCACGCCTCCAAATTTTGCTGAATCGTGTATTGCTGGAAAGACTTGAGTTGTTAGATTCTCAATCGGAATATACCCTCCCCATGGGGCTGCGCCCACTGCTGCCGGTAAACCCAAAGCTATGCTTCCCACATTTGACCATCGTGTCCATTCATTATAGGCATTCACAAGATTGCTTATGTCCCCCGGCGTATATTGACAATGTTCATCGTTAAAGCATTGAAGCCAAATAATGTCACAGAGGCCTGTTTCAATAGCTGCCCCCAAGTAATGATCAGGATACACAGACTGAGGAGTTGCAGCTAAAAACATAGTTTTATCTTTTTCTTTCAGGAATCGCACGAGATTATCATTGTATAAATTTGATCCAAGTCGTATATTGAAATCGATACCGTCCAATATGGCATCACCAAAGGGGCCTCTAGATCCTCTATGATTACCACCCAGGAAATCTCGCCATCAATAATCTGCTAGGGCACGTGCGTCTCGCCTAGAAGATAAGGCGTAGCTTCCGCATTCACCTCCAATAGAGAGCAACACCTTGACTCCTAGATCCTGGCAATATTTTATCTCATTGGCAAGCTTCCTACAACCAGCGTTTGTGGGGTCGCAGTGACCGGCCAGGTTGAGCTTAGGGTAGCGACCACCACCAAATTCGTCAAGGCTGGCTATTCTAATGTAACTGTATGTACCGGTGGCACATGTTTCTGATAGGCTTCCCTCGTATACATTATGACCCCAGTAGATGGATATCTGGGCATGAAAGGCTTTGATTGGTGCTAGAATTAGGAGAGAATGAAGGAGAATTTTGGCTTGAGATTTGCTGGACATCTTTGAGAGTACGTAGCAACGATTTTCTGAATCCAATTGCTCCATTTTATATGGTTTCAAACGCACACGATTACAAAATGCATGCAAATCATGTACTGCCGACATCACTATTTTATTGAATTAGATATCTATCTATCTGTATATGTATATATAAAAGGAAATACCCGTATAAAATAAAGCATGTTCCCTACCCAGTGGTCACGAAGCTGGAAAACTATATTTTGTGACCGCGACCTAAGTGTTGGGGACCTGACGATTAATTCATTGAAAGACCCCAAGGTCGGCAGTTCTGAGCTTATTCGTCTTTATGTGCGTAATTTCAAGGGGAATTATTTTTCTTTTTTGGAAAATGCCGTGGGGTACATGGAAAGTATCTAACAATCTTAACATTAGATGATTAATGACGCTACTACCTAACAATCTTAACATTAGCACTTGGATTAAGCAACAGATCAACGTAACTAAGGGAGAATTGCATACCAACATGTCTCAAACTAGCAATACCCATTTAGAAATTACAGCTTAAAAGAAGAAACATAATCGTTCAGAGCACATTTACTGCTTGGCTAATGAGTCTTGAATTGGTTTGTATAGGCTACTAAAAGCATACGTTTCCAAAACGGAAAATGGAGAATGATTGTGGTTGTTGTGAAAACACTGTCCATCCCTTCATTATTGGAGACAAAAGACGAAGTGAAATTAATGCACTTTCTTTTCTTGCAACGACCAGATGCAACTCTCGTCCCTTATTTGTCTTTGTGTGCGTAATTTCAAAGGGAATTATTTTTTTTGAATAACGTCGTGGGGTACATGAAAGGTATCTAATTTTGTTTTTTAAGTGTAAAAGGTGCATGTTACAATAAATGAAATATATTACAGGTAATATAAAAAAAATTAAAGTAATTTTTAAAATGTAAATGCTTTAATGATAGATAATGAAAAATAAAAAAAAAACAACGGATCACGAAGAATAAAAAAAATCTGAATAGAGATAATATTTATAAGAACTTAAAAAGAGTTTTGAAAGTACTTTTTCTGATTCCTTGCCTAAATGCTAAATTCTCATATTTATATTAAATAAGAATGTTCTCTTAAGAGCAATAAATAGAAAGAGAATACTTTTAGAAGAGCATGTTCTATATGAAAGAATATGCTTATTATGGGAAAAACATGTCCATCATGTGAAGAACAGCTTATGGAAAAAACACTTTAAAAAACAGCTTGTCAAAGATTATGGGAAGAGCACCTAATTGGATAATGAACTTAAGTTTTAGGTAGTGGGATAGTGATACTTGATAATGCATCATATGTACTCTTAAAAGAGAAAGAAAGGGTAGAGCATACATAGTTCAAGAAAAGGTTAAAGAGAAATTTTCTTAACTATTTTCATATTTAAGCGATTAAATCAAACTCTTTTAAATATTTCAAACGTGAAAATAACTTAGTGAACCCTGCCACTCGTTTTAAATTACTTTCATTTTTTCTTATAATATATTGTTCCACACTATTCTCATACTATAAGATAATACTTAGAGAAATAATAGTTAATCAAAATTGAGCATCTACATCAGGTAAGATTTTTTAGATAATTAGCAATGTTACTACCCAATAATCTTAAAATTAGAACTTGGATTAAGCAACAGATCAACATAACTAAGGGAAATTGATACCAACATGTGTCAAACTAGCGATATCCATTTAGAAATTACATTGGAGAAATATAATCGTTCAGACCACATTTCTGCTTGGCTAATGAGTCATGAACTGGCTTATTTAGGCTACTAAAAGCATCCGTTTGAAAAAAGGAAAATGGTGAATGATTGTGGATGTTGTGAAAACACTGCCCTTCCCTTCATTATTGCAGACAAAAGACGACATGAAATTAATGCACTGTCTTTTCGTGCATCTGCCGGATGCAACCTTCTTCCCTTCCTGGACTAGATAAGGTCGATGCATCAATAATTTGGGGGGAAAAAGGTAATGTAAAACATATTTTTGTGTAAATTACTTAACTACGTGGGTGTATTTTGTCCATTACTTTCATGGAAAATATTAGCTATAGACAAGCTAGATACAAAAATACAAATAGCTTTATAATTTTTAACAATCTTAATTTGTAGAATCATTAACCTCAATATGCATGAGTACTTTTTGTAATCATGGAAATATTTTGTCAATAACTTGTACAATACCTCTTCAGTTCAGGCGTTTAAAAGATATGGTCGAAAGCAAGACGATAACTACTGTTTTTACCAATAATAGCCCGACAATAGTTCGTCGGACATGACTCAAAAGAGTTGTTCAACAGTTTGGTTTTGTCAGATCAGAGTCACAAGAAGATTGAACGGAGCCTCGCCAGAATCTGTGGCAAAGTTTCTCACTGGAAAAAACCAAGTACAGAACATCTAGGAAATGAGATTCCATGAGGGAGACGAGAGAATAGTAGTGGTAAAAAGAAGCGGACCTCCTCTCGAAGTGCTAGGTTCTCTCATGAACAGGCCTTAAAGGGTGAAGGAATCCAAATAATCTGCGATTCACGTCACCAGAGGTGAATCATGAGTAGTAAAAGATAGATTTACGTCCCTGCATGGGTGAAAAGGCTTCACTTCTTTAAGAGCAGGTCCAGCAGCAATATTGCAGAAAATCTATTGAAAGGATTCCACAAAAGTTAGTATTTCACATTTTCACTATTTCTAGTCTAGGGGAAACAGGTCCATATTTTGACTCAAAAAAGACCTCATTACTGAACATACATGACTCCAAAGACCAAATGCTATGTGCATGAAACAACTAATACATTCAGATCTAATAATTAAAATGACCCTACTGATCACCTACCCTAATCACCACTACAGTCGCATCCACATATTTAACAACAATAATCGTCACCTGTGCTCCACAAGTCTCACTGTTATGAACAAGAAACCTTTAACAGTGCACCGTCAATCATGGCAGCTTCCAAGGGGCAGTAGCTACTTTTTTAAAATCATGTGAGGCGTTCTGAATAACATCATTTAGAACATCTACTTGCAACCTCAAACTAGCAATCTTAAGATCCTTAGTCTCCTTTTCTGACTTTATGGCAGCATGCCTTTCTTGTAACTGAGTAATCTTCTTTCCAATCTCTTCCATCTCTTCTTCAAATTTAGTTATCTCCTTTGTATTCTCAATTATCTCCCTTTCAGCATTTTCTCTCTCTCCTACATGCTGTCCTTGCCCTTCCTTGATTGACAGTAGCTCATTCAAGCGATGTTGAAGCAAAGTAACATCAAATCCATGCTTTTCCAAGTCATTAAGACTTTCCAAAATGCTGTCAAATGTGTTTCTAGGGTCATCAAAATGCAACATGGATATCTTCTCAAACAAACCAGCAAAGGTTACCATGATTCCAATTGCTGATCCTTCACGAAACTCTTCTTTGTTTCCAGCCAAAGGTAGAAAATGTGGTTTTTGGGGCACAATTTGGAAGACATCCATTGATTCAATTGTTCGCCAGACAGGTGATTTCTTCACAAAAGGCAAACTTCGATCATCATCAAATGGACTTCTACCTCTGGCATCAATTGCAAGAGATTCTACTGGAACATCAACTAGTCCTTCTCTTTCCTCATTCCATCCATTGACAAGCCTACCAGAGGACAGTCCTAGAAGAAAACAAACATACTCAACAATAACATAAATGTAAAAAGCCAAGTGATGATCTACCTTCATGTAACAAGAGAGAGAGAGAGAGAGAGAGAGAGAGCAAAACAATTATAAAAGCAAATGAGGAGTCATATATCTGATGAAGCAGCTTACTTGATTCTTCATCAACTGAAGAGTGCATTCCTCCTATCCATGTTCGTAGAGGTTGATCCTCATCTGCCATGTTGGAAATATCAGTAATCGCCAAGTGAACCTCTTTTGTTTTGTAAGCAGAAACATCAGTTGTCCTTCCTTTAAAAGCATCTTAAGAGGTAAAAAATTAACAAAATAGGATGTTACTCTACAATTTATACGGTGCGTAACCATAAACTACAAAAGACTAAAAGATACTCAAGACTTAATTACATATACATAAGGTAAAAGCCAGCAACAGAAACAAGAAGAAAAAGGGGTTCCTAACATGCATAACCTTTCTTTCCAACATAACCCTCCCCCCAATGCAACAAAAAGTTTCCCCTTCTTTCAGGTTAATCACTAGCCCAATCTTTTTTCCCAGTAACTGTCCCCATTACACCTACTATTCTTGTATTATTTAGTATACCAATTGGAAAGTTCATCTGAGAAAACAACTACTTCACTTGACTTGGGTTAAAACTTTGGAAGTCTCTACCCCAATGCTTCCCAGACAGCCTTATATGGCAGTTATTTTAATTTCTTCAGGCATATTAGCAACATCAACAAACCAAGAATTGAAACCTCCAAGTACCTGACAGATCCACCCCTTTATGTTTTGACAATTCAGTTTCATTACTCGTACAATCTTTTAAAGCTTTTTCATCAGCAAGACCTCCAGTCCGATTTTGCTCCTTACCTACAACTCATAATACTAAGTTCACATAAAATGCAGATTTATATATACCCATCAAACACCGAAGGTTTAAGTTATCATATACCAGCGTCAAAAGCCTTTGGACTTGTAACTACAGATTTACGTGGTCTTCCCCTCTTCCTTTTCTGATTGCTTACTCCAACTTTCTGCTCCTTTATTTCCTATATCAGTAAGACCAACAGTTAAAAGGACTACTAAAGGAACGAATATATAGGAAAATTAATCACTATATCCATGCTTGATACCATATCAAGACAAAGACAGGCTAAGGAGCAGGCTCAAGAAAATAGAAATTTTAGCAAAATGGGCTGACTACACTCAAAACAAGTCATACTGTATAACCAAGCACACCATGGCAAAATTGCTCAACTTTTATAAGCATTTGAAAAACGATATTGCTGAAGGTAAAAGTTTGACAAATATGTAGTTCTACAGACCTTAAAGTTGACCACAAATGCTACATACCTATGATCATGACAACTAAGTGAAAGAAATATAGGTCAATATCAACTGCATCCAACAGTATAATGACACACTTTGTTCTCATTAAGAATTTATGCAACTTCAAATGAATAGCTTATCTTGGCAGTTTTCTCTCAATCAGAGACTATTAAGAATTTTGCTTACCATGTTCTCATTTCCCACTGAATCATTTAAGCTATTCCTTTGATCCCCCTTTAGCTTCAGAGATTCATCATTAGAAATCTGAAAAGAATTTTCAGCCTGTGAAGTCCTTGTGGACTTTGCTGATAATCCTAAGATGATAGGCATTTCAACTTCTTTCGTTTTAACTTCTCCTTCGTTAATTTCTTCAGCAGTTCCTGTAATTCCCTCCTTGCCTGAAAATATGTAATAGGCATTAAGTTAAACAACATATATGTATATGTACACTATATATATGTGTAAATTTGTGTGTGTATATATATATACACACACACACATTCATATACATATATCAAACCTGGAGCACATGAACCAAGGGCTATATATACCTGCTGTCGAAACCTGTGGACCTTCACTTGGTGACTTTCTAGCTCTTACATTCCTTTTCACAAGGTTACTTATTTTACTGTCAACTGAACCAACTTTCTGCCGCTTAGTCTTCTGCATTAGTAAGGGAAATATAGGTCAGATGAAAGTAGTAGCAACAAGTGCAGATCAGGAATATTGGCCAATGGAGCCAAAAAAACCAAAGTGCCAATAATCATTGATCATTACCCAGTTAGAACGGTGATGTTGACAGAAAAGGCAGTCATTCGAAGCAGTTTGCTGCAAAGCAAGTGGGGCACATTGAATATCCCAGTTGAAAAACAACTTTGCTTAACACTTGAAACAACCCATTGAGAAGTATCAACCTCAACTATGTCAAGCAGGCCAAGTTTTGATGATATTCTTGTAGACATGAATTTTTTTTAGTTGGTACGATACTAAAGGGGCAAGCTAATCTTCATTTCTTCTTTGAGTATTGATTATACTTGAAGCCAGACATTATTTTCTAACATATTTTAGAACAAAACTTACTTTAACACAGGATTTTTAGGAGCTACGTGCTTCAGTTGAAACGCAACTCAGGGACCATATACAGATACCATAGAGTTGTAAAGTGGACTAGATTTTAATGTGATATTTATACATTTCTTATCATCAAATAGGAATGTAACAAAAAAGGAAACAAATATGATCTGATGGTGATAATATGAACAATGAAACTCCAAAAGAAGAAATCTAACTCACAGTTGTGCTTCCTGTCAAAGGGCTCTCACTCTTAGCACAAGGCTGATCTACAATCACAGTTTTCTTCGTTAATCTAGTTCCTGTTCCACCAGTTTTTGGAGTAACTTCTTTACATGATGTTTCATTAAGCATATCTTTCAACTGATCGCCTGTGACTGATAATCGTGTCTCCACTATGTTTCCTTCGGTTGACTTTTTCAAAGGGCGTGGGCGCAAAGTGTTGCCATTAGGTGTTTCTAGTTTGATCTTCTTCTTGCTTGAGAGCAAAGCATTGTTTTCATCAGCGGGATTTGGCTGCTCCATAAAATTCTTGCTAATACTTGTCAAATGAGTCTTATCTTCAGTGCTATCCTTTGTGGCAAACAAACTTCCATGTTCTCCAGGCACCATGGGGTTCTGAGTACCACAGTGAGCATTTCCTGTCTGGTCTTGCGCTTCAGAAGCAATTAAGACTTCCTGAAACAAAAGCTTCTACAATAATCACAATGAAGTATTCTAAATCTACAATAGGAAGTCCAGGTGATGCCAGAACTAGAACAACATTTAAGGAATTCAACAAGGCAAGTTATTATTTGTAAAATCTGAGCAGATTTTAAAGCAAACTAAAATGTATAATCCACAACTAGTTCAACACATCTGTATAGAGAAAATGGAAATAAGAGTAGAAAAGGAGATGAGACATAAAAACAAAGCATTTTTCAATCTATTAATACAGAGAAGGTAATCATTGAAATGAGCAGTAATCAACTTAGACACAGTCAAAAAGCACATTTCAAATCAGTATTTCCTTCTCTTCTTAAGATAAAATTAAAATGTATACTCTAGACCCATGTTCAGTACCGCGAACACAACAATGAGCT
The DNA here is from genome assembly GCF_002168275.2 of Theobroma umbraticum. Classification (NCBI taxonomy): domain Eukaryota; kingdom Viridiplantae; phylum Streptophyta; class Magnoliopsida; order Malvales; family Malvaceae; genus Theobroma; species Theobroma umbraticum. The sequence goes on along the minus strand of NW_018397258.1, from coordinate 4,518,335 downwards.
CATTTAAATTTAAAGTGGGAAAACAACGGCAAACAAAAATTGTCAAGGGAGAAGATACCTTGGATTTACTAACCCATTTGCCATCAATCCATTCAATGTTAGGCCTTATATCTGAGTGAGTGAGTTCCTTGTCCTCATTTCCATGCTTAAAAAACACATTGTACCTTCTTCCGGTAAGAACTTTGGTAATTACTCCACTTCGCCAACCAAAATTATATGTTGTATCCACTCTTTCCAGCAATTCATAATTTCTATCTGCATAACGAGGAGGAGTGGGTCTGATATGGAGGGAATCTACAACAACTTTTACTGTCCCAGACTCATCATCGTTCCTTGAGCTCTGATACTTCACCAAGAAACTATTCTCCCCATTTTCTTTTATGACTATTGCAGGGAACCAAACATCACGTATACTTTCTTTGTCAATACTTACCTCCACTGTTGTCCCTGAGCTAAAAATGGAGCCTGTTGATTGCTTTAAAAAAAATAAAATTAAAAGGTAAATCACTCACATGGCACAAAAAGTCAACCAGGCTGCACAAATCTTCAATTCTACAAATGACATATAATAGAAAACAGGATAATACGGTCTTAAAAACTATGCAAAGTGAGATTAACCAACAGCAGATATGCATAAATGTACAAATACATGCAGAGTAGAAACTAATATACAGACGACACAATAACAATTGGATCTAACATAACCAAGAAAATGCAATTACATTAAAAAATAAATAAAAACTAAACAAAGGGCAAGCATGATTCAGGAAAATTACAAAGCTCGCGCGGCTATAATTGCCTTTAGCATTCAACTAAAATTGCATGATACCTAGGCCAAAATAGATTACAAATGAAAATTAGCAGAGCTAAACAAAGAAAGAATATCAAATTAAACATATTGTTCGAGTTAATTATTTAACTCGAGCACTCAAAAAACCCTAACCATCTTATATACTTTTTGCAGTAATCATGAAAACATAGTTGTAATAGGAAATTTTTAAAGGTAAAAAGTTACATGCAGTGAGATCCGCAATTTCAACATAAAAAAAAAAATGATACCTAGAATTAGTGAACCCATAAATTACCATTTTCCTCCAAAATACAAAACACAAAAATTCAGCTCTGGAATCTGAAATAAACCCAAAAATCCCAGATCAAAAAGAATTAAAAAAAGAAAGAAAGAACCAAGGTGGCCGTGTTACCACATACCTGCTTTGCAGGTCGAACCCATTTGCCATCGATCCAATCCCAATGAACCCTCAAATCTTTGCTCTCAAACTCAATGACATCGGGAGGATTATCAAAATAAACCCTACACTTCGACTTTTCCAAAATCCTTCTCACAACCCCAGTCCACCACCCATCTCTATACCTCGCATCAACGACGTCGTTTACCTCAAACACTTGACCATCCTCCTCCTTCTGTTGAGGCGGCAACGGCCGTACAAAAGCGGGGTCGACGTGTTCAGTCAAAGGGGATGAGCCATCTTCGGCGAGCAAAGTCTTGTACTGAACCAAGGCCTTCTTGCGTTTCTTGGAAGCGGATTTGGGAGGGAATTCGAGAATTGTGGCCAAGTACCAAGCGCCTCGAAAGCCTTCCTCGTCGCTGCTGACCTCGACTGGGGTTCCTTTGCCGAAAGGTTGTTGTTGGAGTGGGTCAGTGTCAGGAGGAGGATTCACCATTTTCGGTGAAGAGCGGAGTGTGTGGTGTGGAATCTTTCGTGCAGAAAACCCTAGGGGGTTTTCCGGTCTTTTGCCTTTGCAGTCAAAACGCTCCCAAATTTTTTTTTTTTAAAAAAAAGTATACAGCTTTTCTTTTCTTTTCTTTTCTTTTCTTTTTTTTTTGTCTTTGAGATTATTAATTTTTGTGGGTTTTGGCGGGATAGTATTAGCATTTGCTCATTTTCGAGCTTTCTTTTACCATCTTATATAATAAATGTTGGGAGAGCACATAATCACCACTTTGACGGTCCATGTAATTTGTTCAAGTTTATAATAAACATATATACTTTGGTCATGATATTATGCAATATATCAATACTTCTTTTATTTTTTAAAAACAAAAAACATACTACTTATGAAATAAAATAAAACAAATTAAAAAGTTACAACGAAAGAGTCGTTTTCTTTTTATATGCTGAGAATCTTTTCCCAGATCAGCAACAATTCCGCACCAGAAATGGCGTCCATCGCACCAGCCCGGTTAACCAAAACCCTCACTTCTTCTTATCCGCAAGCCTTGACTAAAACCTTTCGAATCCCACAATTCATATCCCAAAACCCACACAGACGGGTCCCTTATAGAAGAATCCAACAGAAAACAACCGTAAAAGCGTCGGGCTCCAGCCCGGACGCACCCACTGGCTCCTCTCCTGGGCTGTACTCCGCACGGAAATTCGAGCTCACCGCTCAAAACGTGGACCTGGTTCTGGAGGATGTCAGGCCTTACCTGATTGGCGATGGCGGAAACGTCGGCGTTGTGTCCGTTGAAGATGGTGTCATCTCTCTCAAACTCGAAGGTCACTTGGGTCTTTTCTCCTGATTTATTGACAATTTCGTTTCATGATTCTTGGTCTGGTTGACTTTTCTCTTCCTTTTTTTTTTAAAAAAAAATTAGTACTTACGGCTGTTTTATTTTTTGCTGGGATTGAAACTAGAAATTTATTTAATTCTGCTATTATGTAAACGAGCTTAGTACTAAAGAAAGGGGCAATCAGTTGGCTTGAATGTATTTTCCCACATACAAATTACTACAATTATTCAAGTGAACTGAGACTTTGCTGCATTATTTGATGACAGGAGCATGTGGAAGCTGCCCTAGCTCAACAACAACCATGAAAATGGGGATTGAAAGAGTTTTGAAGGAAAAATTTGGAGATGCAGTCAAGGATATTCGACAAGTATACGATGCTGAAGAAAGGGAAACAACTGTGGAGGTGGGTTCTCTCTCTATTTAAAACAAAGTTGTCAACAAGAAAATTGTGTATCGGCTAAATTAATTTGGCATTCATTACAACAGGCAGTGAATCGTCATCTTGATATATTGAGAGCAGCTATTAAGAATTATGGTGGGAGCGTGGAAGTGTTATCCATCGAAGGCGGGGAATGCGTTGTAAAGTATACAGGGCCTGAATCCATTGGATCAGGAATCAAAGCTGCAATTAAGGAGAAGTTCCCAGATATCGTGAATATTGTCTTTGCTGGCTAGCTTCATTTTTCGCATCAGAAGCTGAAAAAGTTGATGATCTCCTCTCTGGTTTCACGAAGACTGAGATTGCTTTGCATCTGAATTCTGACGCTGGTTTGTCTATGCATGTACCATTCAGTTAATACTTATAGATATGCAATCCCAAGGTAAAGGTGACTGCATATTTTATCTAGATGCATAGGTTATCGTTTTCATAGTGAATGAAATATATGTAATATTGTAAAGATACTCGTTTCATATTTCATTTGGACATTTAAATCACTGTTAACATTCAATACTCGTAAGATTCTCTCATCTCTGCCGTTTTACTAAGCAGCTGCAGTAAAATTTTGAATCATGGAACAGATCCTTATCAGCTCCTTAGCTTAGATAGACTTCTCTGTATCAGCAGCATTAATGGTTGATTGTAGCCAGCGTGATAAACAGACAATGAATGGCGTGTAAGCAAAATAGCAGGTGACTGTCCAAGTAACTAGTCCCTGTATAGAACTCAAACTCTCAACTTCGGATGTCATAGAAGCTTCTAATTGATTAAGTTTCTCTTTAGCAAAATAACTATTTACCTGTCCAAAGATCTCTACATTGGCTTGTGGGTAGTACCAGAGGTGGAAGAACCTGAAAGTCAGCAAGCATCAACGTTTTAGTGAAATAGTAAATAGCTACTTCTAATTATTTTGTAGGTGATGAAATTATGCTTAAGAAAGCAATCTTACTTCATCAACGGAATTTCAGCCAGGGGGCAGCATATGCCAATGATGGATGCTAAGGAGAAACCCAGCCGTGTCCTGTCTAGGGAGAACCATAAAAGCTCTGCCACTGCAAATAATATGTAGGCCTCGATGTTGTCCGCGACTCCATTTTTATACATTTCAGCACTCAGTTCGATAAATAGCACCAATGCTCTGTGTTCAAAAGATATGGTCTAAGCTATGAGGCAACACAGTTTGCAGTAATCTGAACTGATGCATGTTTAGTTTCATTGCAGTGCTAAAAACATTTCCTGTAAATCCGCAACCGTATCCTGGTTGAGATCATGAGAAATAGAATTTAGAAACTAGATAGCATTAATTGACTCACATCAGAGACCCGCCCGCTTTTTCCAGGGTCCCCTCCGGCACTTCTGAAGAAGCCTTTTCATCCAGGAAGAGTTGCAGCAACCCAACCGTGCAGTAGAACAATCCCAGCAAAGGAGGGACCTAACACCATTCCAACACACAAATTATCAGACAGATAGAAAAACGAAGAGAGTGTGGACAGTGAATTAAGAAGCCTAAAGAAGAGGTAACAAAGAATCCAATTTACCCATATATTCGTGTGGAGAGAACCAATGTTTATTGCCCCATTTTGGTAGACCACGAGGTCGACCCTCGAATGAAGTCCGTCAATAAGGGGACCCAAAACGAAACCAGAACCGAAAAGCGAGAGAGAGATAGAAGGCCAGGGGTTTCTTAGACTTGTTTTGCTCTGCTTTCTTATACTGCAACAATCTATAGACCGAAAATGTTTCAAATTAACACTGTGAGGGGGTTTGAGAAGCAGTCGAGGGGAGCTTAAAGCGATGAGGTTGGTCATGCTTATGCCCTCACGTTGGACACTTGGAGAAACACGTGCTGATTTTATTGCTGCTACTAAAATTTCAGAGAGCTCTAGGTAGGAGGACGGTGTGGATCCAATTTAGAGGTGGGTACAGTTTAGGATTAAATCTGAACCACGGAAGTAAATTGTAGAATTGGAGGCCATAGGTAAGCAAACACGCAAATTGATGGTGACGTGAAAGTTGAAACTGAGAGCCAGTGGCACCTTCAATCATCAGCTGCAATTCAGTTCGCAATACCTGTCGTGCTCTGCTCTGTACACTGCACCAGGATCCTGGAGCACCTCCCTTAACTCGAGGCTCAATTATTATTATTTTTTTTATTTTTTCTGCAAGGGTTGTAAGTTGACATCGCAGGAGCCAGCGGATAGACGTCATGAAATCACGAGGAATGAGGTGAATCTTCTATATATAAATATAAAATTTTCATCATTTATTAGGTATGTTTTTTTAAATTTAAATTCATAATTTATAAATTTATATTTTTTAAATTAAAAATATAAATTTATAATTTATAAATTTACATAAATTTTTATTTTTAGAATTTAAGACATTTCAATCTTTATTGATGTGATATATCATGAGAAATATAAAAATCAAAATAAAAACGAATTAGTATAAAAGTCCTTCTCATCGAATCTAAATCTTCACTGATATAAATCTCTCACAAAAATTATAAAAATTGAGATATACTCAAATTATGGTAAAAATTCCTTTCCTTTTTAAGTAAAACACCAATGCAATTCAAATTAGTATAAAAATCCATTTTCTCTATGAGTGCAACGAAATTATTGTATAATTAAATTAGATATAATATCACAAATCACATGTTAGTAAGAAATAAGATAAATATTAAATATATAAATATAAATCTTTTACCACATATTAAATATGTTTTTAATTTGAAAAAATGAATACGTGATTTAAAGTTCTATTTAAACTTTATTTTCAAAATTTAAGATAAGAAAACAAAAAATCTGAGGACCATAAAAACACTGGCAAGGCACCTTGGGAGAAACCAGCCACATTTACCAAGCCGGAGACTGGACTGCCAGAGGAGCAAACGATTCCCACTGAAAAAGCGTTACGAATGTAAGAGCTTGATATACACTTGGGCTTAGCATCGCAAATATCTTAGTCATCATTGGCATGTGAATTCAACTTTGTACATGAATGGCCGCGGATGCAGATTCGAAGAAACGCAGAGGAAGTTGGAAAAAGGCAAGCAACAATTTATGGCCCAGGAAATAATCTTCATCTTCCTCTCTCACACACGTTAATGTTTTAATAAAAAATTCAAAATCGCAAGTTCTCCGATGGAACAAACATAGTTACATTTTTAACATTCTTCTATCATTTGGTGGGGAATTATGAAAAGAGACTAAAACTAGTGAAAGGTAAGTAATAGTTCCTCACCACAAACAGAAATATATTTACAAGGGTCAAGATAAACGTAAAATTACAAAGCAATTTAGCACCTCGCCTACCAGAAAATTTGACAAAACCAAACGTCCAATTCCCAGCTAAGGAAATCAGTAAAATATGTCAGTTTTTGAATTCTGATGCTTTATGCATATCATTCAAAAAGATGTTGAGTTTTTCCTACTTGTGAGAAAAAAAGCTTGGATTTGGTTAAGAAAATAAGTTTAGTAGTCAAAACATGGAGCTTCAAAATCTGCTTCTGATGTACTTGGCAGATTCATAATGGAGCTGCCGCGAGTCTGCCCCTGAAATCCTGCAATGTAATCAAATCCAGAGTGGTGGATTTGGAGTATCAAAAAAGCAATATCCTAACTAAACACTGGAGAAACATGGTAAAAGATAACAACAGAAAATCTACATCTATAACATCTAAACTGGGTCCCAGTTCAAGCATGGAAACATAACCAACTCATAGAGAACTGTTTTTTTTTTTTTTTAAAGGCCTCATAGAGAACTATTACCTTATATGAGGTTAATTTGCTTGCTCACCCTTTATTATAGATCTGAAGCTTTCATCTTTCTTGGCCGTTTGTGAGCTGGTGAAGATGGAGTCTCAGATACTCTTCCAGGTCCCTAGAAATGACATCATAAGAAGAGATTACATCTAAACTAAACAAAGCACAGAGACATCAGAAAGTACAAAGGCAAGCAAATAGAAAAGATTAAAGAACATAATTGGCGCACACCTTGCGTTTCTGCTCCCTTTTGCCAGCCCTTTCACCTAAATTACAATCAAATATGCAAGTAATCAAAAACATATAACCAACTCATCCCAAAGAAAAACTAAAAGAGATATATTACCTCCAAAACTAATGGCGTCAGGAACAAATGTTCGATCCTGATCCACAGCACGATGTGATCGCTGCACATTAACAGACTCCAAAATTTCAAGAATTGAACAATTCAAAAGGGGTTCTAATAATCAAAAGTCCATAAAACTAGAAAAAATTATAGAAATCAGAAACTCAGATTTTCAACCTTAGGTGTGCCTGGCATATCACCATAGGAACCATCACGGAAAGATGAACCCTCTGCCTCCTTGTATTGCAACTGTTAAAAATCACATAAGATCAATGAACTGAGTAAGCAGCACACCACCTCTAACATTGTGAACTACTAATCAATCAGAATTCAGACACACCCTATGGATGTCTTTCCCAACTCAAAATCTACAATCCCAGACTTTTAACATCTTAGCTTAATTAGTACATGTAAAATGAATGATCTAATTTATATTCAGAACTACCTATCAAACTTGTACAAATATGAGAAATCTTTGTATATGCTTTTCATGATAAATAATAAATTCATTAAAAAAAATGGAGATGTGAACTATAACTAAATCACACAATCATTTTGCTGATCTTAACAAGTTTGGTCTTCTGTTAAAACCGAAAAATGCTAGTTTGTCAGGGAAACACTGGGACAGAAAATCAGACACCTCAGGTTCTAAAATAATATTCAATCCAACTCTCAGCATGTGCAATAACTCATGAAAACCATTAATACTTGAAACTGCATAGTAAGACAAAGTTGCCAGACATTCACCAAGAGACAATATATCACTGTCTTAGTTTATCATATAGCACGCCATTCTTGTCTAAGTTAAAACAAAAAGAGACAAAGTTAAAAAGGGAATAACACATTACTATTACCAACAATCATCCAAGATATAGACAAAATAGAAGCCTAGAATGGATCAAAATGTGTCAAGGTAACTTCAGCTAAAAGAAACAAATTTTAAACATCACATGTGAAACAAACTTTTGTGGGTAAAATACTTTCACTTTCGAATTTTTAATCATAATTCCACGCGGGTCCATTAGTTTTTAAAATAGACAATCCATCCCAAAAGTGTAAACACAGTTAACAGAAAATATAAAAAGACTAAAATGCTCTTTCTTCTTTATTAATTTAAAAAATTATTATTATATAATTCTTTTAAAAAAATTAATAAAAAGTAAAATTGTCCTTTCAATATTGCCATGTCATCAAACTAAGGAAAACACTAACGGTTAACTAACGGCTAGACCTATGTGTCAAGTGGAAGATACTTTTTTGGGACGAAATATCCATTTCAAAAACTAATGGACCATCTTGGGATTTCGATTAAAACTTAAGAGCATGGGGGTATTTTACCCAACATTCATTCATCCATTTACTTTGGGGGAAAAGAGAACTCCACAATAGGAGCAAATTACAACTTATGCACATTTCACCTAACTATATGAGTAAAGGAGTGGCACTAACTACATTTAAGGATTAGATATTATAAGATACAAGCACAAAGAAAACCCCTAATCTTTAGATAAATTAAAGATATGAGATACCTGTTTCTGCAGATTCAGCAAAGTTAGAATTTCTTTTCTTAATTCTAGATGCTCAGCACAAACAGCCTTTGTTGGCACCTTTGGTTTCAAATTAACCTGTAAAAAATTAGTTTAGATTTTTATACCCAATTTCGAAAAGATAATTAAGCTAGATTAATGAAGAATGTTCACATGATTCAGAATTGAATCACAGCCAAACGGCTAGAAATAAGGAGCAATAGGCAATATTATTAAAAGTAAGTGATAAACAGGATTAACTACTAGTTGTTAATATGAGCAGTCATCTAACAATGACAAAAATTATAAACAAGCACCCTCAAGTCAAATTATGTCTGTTCTACTGAATCTCTAGATTGTCTCCAATAAAAACATTTTCATCTGAAAAGATAATAAGACCTCATGATCTGAGAAATCATACTATGCATATACTCCTAATATATATTCTGAGTTTTAATATCTGGTCATCATGCATATAATATAACAATAACATCATCCACCAATAACAGATACAAGAATCTCTGCGCAGCATCACATTTCAGGGAGCGTAGACAAACCCCAAGATCTTGTAAGGTTTGCTCAACCCGCTTGATGGTCCGAAGTCCAGCAGATGAGCTTGCAGCTTGGACCATTTGCTCAAGTGCATATGTTCTCAAATATACTCGAAGCTGAAAATTATGTAAAGCAGTTAGCATACTTGTTTACAAGAGCAAAGAATATCCAGAAACAAACTTTGAAAAGCACACACCCTCAGACACTTCCAAGGAGAGGTAACGGTTGCCTCAGTTATTGATTTGACCACAAAAAATATTGGAAGCAAACAAAATGAATTATTAAAAGGGAGCACATATAATAAGTCAGATCACATACATTTCCTAAGGACAGAAGCAGCCACTTCTAATTATTTATTTATTTTATTCTTTGATGGAGAGAGACAAGAGAGAAAACTGAAGACTAGATGTCACACATACCATGCGCAAGGAAGTAAGAGTAGAGGCATTATCAGCCATTATTGAAGTAGAAGGTGCAACAGCTGCAGACGGAACTTGAACACTGGATGGAGATATAGTATCTCCATGACCAATAGCCCTCTCAACACTTTCAGGAACAATATCTGATGTGACTGGCAAATCAGGTTCTTCAGCACCCTGAACAGTACAAAACATAGAAAGCTAAATTATTCTAGATTGTGGAAACCCAGGTGCAATCACATATGCAAGTATATGCACAACCACCACCCCCCCCCCCCCCCCCCCCCGTTTCTTTCTAAGTTTGAACGCAAAACTAATCAAGTTGAAAATTTTATTTCCTTTGCTCCCAATTCTGAAATCAAAGTATGACATAAACAGACAGAACTATTAACACTCCCCTTTCATTGGCAATTGCAAATGCCAAAATAGCAGCTTGTCCAATTAATACTTACCTGTGCAGCCATGCGTGACTCAGCTATTCTTTTCGCTTCGGCAAGAACCTGCAGAAACAAACCATAGACCAGTCAAAATTTTGAGCATGTATTCAACCAACAAGCCCACATGCAAATAAATGCTGGGAAGGTCACATAATAAACAGCAATCATAAGTGAAAAGCAAAAGTATATACCTCGGCATCTTTCCGCTCTTGCTGCTTTGTTTGAGAAAGGACCATCGATAAAGCACGTTTGCGTTCCGTCTCTTGAGAAACATTGTAGGGTTCCTATACCGAGAGGATAATATCAGAGCTATACTAAATAACAAAGGAAATGAAATAATAATCTAGAGTGATATAAATACTATAACAGCTTATTCCTGTTACTATCAATTGCAACATAAAAGTAAATTATTCATATAAAATGCTGCTTATATAGCTATCAGACCTTAACAAGAGGATGCCCTGCAACTTCTCCAGGAGATGGAGCCCTAGCAATCAGTATGGCTCGAGACACTACATACAGATAGTGCCATAATCATTATGAGAACCATATAACATCCCAAAAATAAATTGAAATAAAATTCCATAGATAATGGATAAAATTATATGCAAATTCAAACTGTAGAAAGAACAGAAAGGGAGTGACTTGGATGATTGGCAATAGAAAGCCTAGCAGTTGGATAGAATACCACTATAATAGCGATCCTTCAATTCCTCCACAGTCCGGAATGTCGGGAACCTGTCAGCTATAACAATGAAGCGGAGATCAAACCGTTCGCATAAGTCAAACAGTTGGTCTGTCTCTTCCTTAGTCCACATCTAATTAACAAGGCAAAAGAAAAGAAATTTAACTGACAAATTGAATTCATGGTGGCTCAAATACAGGTCTTAATTCAACTACTACTTTCAGTTAGAACCAAACAGAAGCAATTAGTGGGAAAACTAAAAAATAGAGCTGCAACCTCAAGTTGATACATACAGGATCAGTTAAATACTTTTCATACTCCTCATCTGTGTATTTGATAACATCAACAGACTGCACCACACCAGACAAAGAAACAAACAAAGTATAAAAGAAAAAGATAAAACAAAAAAGATATGCAGCATAAATTAATTTGCGGCAAAACATAGAGGGAAAAAAGAAAAAGATATTGTTACCTTATTATACTTTGCAAAGGAATAATCACCTGTCGGTGGAACACCATTTACGACTCGCACCTGTAAGGTGTACAAGAGACTAAGACATTAAAAATGCGCACTTAGTTAAGGGAGAAGTCTTTCTAGAAACAGATACTTGCCCAGTGGTAAAGTTGCAAATTATCCTTTCGTGCAGAGCTTGTGAAAGGAAGCCACTGCCATGTGATCTGAAGAGAATTTCAACAACATTAAGCAACACACGGCAAATTATAACTTTGACACCCAGAAATATCAAATTTAAATTATTCAACATAAAAATATTCTACTAATTTTTATGCTCCATATGGTTGTTGCTTATATTACTTCCTAAGATTTGCATGAAAGCAAATGCAAACTAAGATCCATGAACCTCCAAATTTTAACATTTGGGCCATCAAAATTTACTTTTTTTGCATTTGCATCCAAATGTACTTTAGTTTCTTATTTGGAAGCAAAATGCAAGCAAAAAAAAGTACTCTTTCAAGCAAAAGGAGTCTTAGCAAAACCTTCTCATCCGATGGTGGGCGTCGTTTCAATTGGGAGGCGTCAATTGAAGGCATAAGCGGAGCCAACCCTCCCGTAAGGGCATAAACCTACGATTCCAACCAAGAAAAGAAGCCCTCCTTCACTCAGTGCAAGCTAAAAAAGAAACATGATTGAAAAACAAGCAGACTTAATTTTTTTTTTTTTCCTTTTACCTCGCGAGAAATGCCATCGGGTTTTCTCTGGGAATCTTTCTGGGGACGTGGTTTCTTCTCTTGGGTTATTGGCAACGGAGTTTTCGGCAGTCCAAGGATGTCCTTGGCGTCCATGGTAACTTTTCACCCCTCCCCCCAGATATTTAATTAGGGTTTTTGCGAACCATCAAATTAGCCGCTTCTTCCTAGAGAAGCAATTGGCTTCTGTTTTCGGGAATTTAGGGCCTCGATGGGGATTCAGGGGAAGATTCTAGGGTTTTCTTTGAGCGCGAAAGCAGTAGTTTTATGAGCAGAGCAAAAATTAGCTGCAAGGTTGTGGATTCGGTAACTGCCGGCTGCTCCTCCACTTCCAATCCACTGCTTGTCTTTTCCTTTTTTTATACTTTATACTACCACTAATATAAAATTTGAATTTAAAATTTTGATTATATTATTATTTTTTCTAAATATACCCTAATAAAATATGAAATATGTAAAGTTTTATTTAATTTATTAATATTTCAAAATATACCTGAATAAAAATGTAACAACTACTAGCAATATAATAATATATAAAATAAATGTTACTGGCGTAGGTTGGGCTTAGGCTTGGTGAGGTCGGGTCCACCACGGAGAGCCCACCTAGCTGGATTCACTTTAAGAAAACCATTTTCTAGTTCTCCTTCATGTTTAGTTATTTCCTCAACCATCCCCGGGCCTCCCTTCTTATTCCCCTGTCTCTCTCTCTCTCTCTCTCCGGGAACCCAGCTGAGGATTCTTGTAAGGTAAGACAAATATTACCAATTCCTAAAACAATTTTTTCATCACAAGAGTTCATTGCTTCTCCTTTCTCTCTCTCCAGTGTTTCCGATTTGATTACTAATTCTTTGTCTTTTCTTTTCCATCCTGTCAATCCATTGGTTTTGTGATCAGCTCTTTGTTTTGCAGCGTTGCAATAATGCCATGATTAATATTAGTTCAGAAAGTACAGCTTAGATTAACTAAAAACCAAAGAGCAACTCTTCTTTTTAAAACTAAAGAGCAACCCTTCTTTGCTCTGTCGGCTGTGCTTATAGACATTTATGCTCTTTATTTAAATGTAATAGCAATAAAAGCGAAAGGTAAACGAAGGCCAGCCCCTTTCCTCTTGCGTTCGCTACTTCTACTTCTAAGCAACTAATAGTATTTTTCTTATCAATTATACATAAAATTCTTGTTTTTCTCCGATTTTTAAGATTATCCTCCTACTTATTGCTGCAGGTTTATTAATTAACAACATATCATCATGGATGCTATCATCGCTAAAACTGGCACGGTTGGCAGCATAATGCTAAGGAGATTCTGTAGAAGAGCAATCTTCATGGACGATGATCAATGCTTGGCAAGCAGCTTCTTCATGGCAAAGGCTTGTTAACCTGTCCTTTGGTGCTATCCTACCTGAGCTTTTTTAAGAAAATAAAAAAAGAAAACCTATCCCCTTCTTCACCTTATTTCCTCTCTCTGTCTCTCCCCACGCACCATAATCTCTTCTTGACCTTGTAAGACCTTTTCTTGACCTTGTAAGACCCCTAACTAAATCTGCTACTCTCGTTATTAACATCTTGAAAGGTTTCTTATCAGAATTTTCATTTAGAGAGCTGTGCAAGTAGCATCCGCTGTTCCCACCCAACTTACCGTCTGCTTCTCTGTCTATCCCTCCTGAGCTATATAATAAACAAATCATACTACATAAAGCTAGTTTTCACATGTCAAAATCCCCTGTATCAGAATTCAGAAGCCATTGCAGTTGCAGCAGCTAGTTATAGCTTCAGAAAGGGCATGCAGTAGTTTTCATATAACTGGTTCCTTAGTTTATACTTTGGTTGTAATTTAAAGAAAGGCTAAAAGTGTGATGGAGCGTAGTCGAATGATTGTAAGGCTTTTGCTCATAATCTATCGTGGTTTGTCTTTCTCCTCTCTTTTTTTCGTACTCATCTGAGAAAGCATTGAATTCCAGTTTGTATTGTTATGCCTGCAGAAAATTAAACTCCATTCATGCAGGCAGTAGAGTTGTCAGATTGTTTGACATTTTGTTTTTCCTAACGGGAGCCTTTTTATTTTGCCATTGAAAAGTCGCTAATATTCTCTCAGATCTTTTTAAAGGGCCACCACCTCGTGATTGTTGCTGCAGGAATATAAAATGAGCAGGAGTACCGAGTACTGACTCCCTAGATAAAAAAAAGAACAGGGGTAATGGAACAGGGAATTTATAAATTTTGAAAATTGGACGACCATTCAAGTATATGTCAAATTGACTGATAATATCAGAACCGAGCATGTATTGCCCGGAGTTCGAATGCTGGCTATAGCACTTCCATGTGAGAGTCTTCCTCATCATAATAGTAATAGAGGGTCTTCCTCAATCCGCTAAAATTTCGATACTATACTGTAATCCAATGGATATACTTTTTTCCCCCAAAAGGTAGTACTTGAATTATCAAGCCAAAATGTCCAGATTCATCAACACTATGGAATGTTACTTGCTTGAGGTTACTCTTTTATTCCTCAGCACTGCAATGGCCAAGGGGTTTAATCTGATATTTTTTTTCCTTGGTTGTCTGAGTAATATTTTTCAACAAGAACAGATGGAATAGGCTTTATGATAACCACTTCTACAAATACGTTTCAAAGGATGATGTAGTAGAGGGGTGAAATGGGGCAGTAAAGCACTTTAGAGAGAAAAAAAAAAGTAGGAGAAGAAATCTAAGACAGAGACTTTGTAAATATCCCCCTTCAGAGATGTGGCATGCCACTATAATTTGTCTCCACGGGCTCACTGCCACCCCTTTTTCTGTCAATGGTTGAATTTAGGTAAAGATCAACCATGTTAGTACTGGATTGGTACACTTTTCTGAAGTGTCAAGCATATTTGAGCTCAACTTTTCAAAAAAGCGATTTCCATCTTTTGGGTGACATGCTAACATGGGGCACGTTTAATTGGAAGATAGCATCAATTGATAAGCTCATTCTTCTAGTGGAAAAAAGTAGAAAATGACTCCCCTCATGACAATTTTCAATCATCTTTGCTACGGTCTTCAAAAGTTTCAGGCGCGATTGTCAATGGCCTATTGAAAACTAAATGAGATAGTATGATCTGCTATCGCGTTGTTTCCGTCACAACAAAATCAGACCCCTCCCGACATTCGTTACGTACGCTACACGTGGACTTATGGATCCCGACATTACATTCACGGATTTATTAACCCTAACAACCTCCGGTGGTTGTATTTAACTTTGGTTGCTGTATTTATGGGACCAGTCGGCCCACGTACGTTCAATAGGTTAAAAAACTTATAATGAAGGAAATATATATGGGCTCGTCCCGGTCTTTTATCTAGGTATTCATCTAGGGGCATCCCCATGGCCATGGCCCCATTATTTGCTTTGGATCCTTAGTTGCCTTTTCATTGCTCCAACTGATGGTAGCCTTTCTTCCTTTACCTAGGCTTTGAGGTGATGGCACCTTTTGGGGTTATTATTTTGACCTGATATTATCCCCTAATGATTCCAGTGCACTGGAGGCCCGTAGACATCCATCCTTCAGAGGCCGTCACCCTGTTCCTGTCACAAAGGAGAAGACACTGACTTCCTCCGGTTAAGAAAGGGGAATCTCATACTATTACATTAACACTGCTATGCGCCCACAATTCTTTGGAATGGAGTTTCATTGAAAATTCGGATCAAATGTGTCATATGCACCACATACATTATTCAGATGAAATTTGATTGGTCAATCATCCTATCAATGATTTGGAATTGGATATGGTTTTTAAAGATACTAGAGCTAGCGTTTCAACAAGGCTGCATGTTCTAGCGAATTGGTTAACCATTTTTTCACAAAAGGGAAACAGGAATTCATGGATGAATATATGGCAATTGACAAATGCTTTTGGCAGTCTTGGCAGGAATCCTTTTCTTTGTCTTTCTTATTTTCTATTCTGTATATGGTGTGGCGCTCTTTGCACTGCTCTGGTGGCTGCATATGTCACCTAAGCCGAAGGCTGCAGCGCAAAAAGATCAACCACTAAATAAATAATAGAAAAATTCACTAATGAAACTAAATCATTTGAACTATGTATATTTAATTGGGGAGTGGCAAATATATAAAATAAAGAAGTGAAATTATATGGTTTCTAAAATATTCTGTTGTATAACACAAACATAATAAGACTAACCTGCCCCAAATGCACCCTTGAATATAATATCAAAACCTATATATGCTAGTATGAACAGTCCTTTGTCTGAAGACTGCAGTCCAAGATTCATTCCATGTGCAAACGCTCGCAAAGATTCGATAGTCCTAAAGCTTTATCAAGTCTGCATTGTCCTCTTCTTCTCTGTCCACTCGCAATTTGTCATCACATCAAAAGTGTATTACTAATTATCACAGTGCAATTGAAGTTATAGCAACGATTTGATTGACAGAACAAGTTGCAATATCTCCGGCCACGAGATGCAGACACACTCCAACTGGCAGTCACTTTGAATCTTCCCCATGACAAAATTCTGTACGCAAATTTAACTGCCAGTTCTCACAGAAAGAGCCAGGGAAAATGTCGTAGGGAAATCGCAAATGTTGATCACTTTTCCATCGGTTGGACTTGGAGACCCAACTAAAGAACCTTTGACGAGATAGCTTTTTGTTGCCGAATGGAGTCGTTGGATAATAATACGACACAACAGCTCGGTTCCGTTCCAAAGATGGAACTGTTAAGATATTTTTATATAATGAGAAAATACACGTACATCTATAGTTTATTCTTTGTAGTTTGTACATATAAGAGCTAATTTAATAAATTCCGAGTTAGATGCTTTGCTGTCTATTCCCACCGTGTGTTTCCTTCATTTAAAGATGAATAAGTTAATCTTTTCATGCGGATGTTGGGGTTTTCGATGTCGGTTAACAGATACAAAAACAAACTCGTTTTTGTTCTCTTTCCTTCTTATCAAGGTCATCAGTGTTGAACATCCATTATTTAGTACTGAAGAGCTTTCCCTCGTTGTCCCCAAGTAGCTGTCTCAACTTATCAATTTCATTTGTTCTTTCTTCCCCTTTTACTTTTTGACCGGTGTTTCAGCTTTTTAGATTGCAGGTGATCTAATTAGTGTATATATGCATATATGCAACTGCCTGCAACTCTTTCTGGTAAAAGACGTTCCAAATTCTGACTGAAAGTTGATCAGTTGTTGTTCTGATGTGCAGAAGTGAGAATATCACTAATTTTTTTAATACAAATTTTAACAACTTTTCTTCTTGTTGTTTTCAATTTGTTTCTATGATGAACATCGAATACATTCTATACTGCATTTTCTGCAAAAATATATTAGTGAATCACTTAATGTGTCCCCATGTGGCTACAAAGATCACCCACCTTAAACTGAATTATGCAAACCATTTGCCATTTCCTATTATTCCAGGAAAAGATTGATAACATTCTTTGATGACTAGGGCGGCAGTTACATGAGAAAAAAAGAAAAGGGCAGTTAAAAAGCAGGTGGCTCCCAAGGAAAAAGTATGGCAAACTTTTATTAGCAAAGGGTCCAAGCCAGGATCTCATGATTTCACATTTGATTGCCTGATACCATACATGCCTAAATGGACTTGTATCAATTGTCGGCAAATTAATCCTAGATTTCAAGCAGTGGCTCCAGATTTTCTGATGATAGTTAATTCTTCTGTCAGAAAGCTGCTGCTGCCTGCCAACAATATATATTTATTTATGTAATCCTGAGCTTTTCTGCAAGTGCACAAAATTAAGCAGACAAACTAACTAATTGCACCTAATATTTTCACCATATACTATCAACAATTTAATCTTTCAAATGATTGCTTTTGGGACTTGTAAATGTAAATCAACTGCAACCGGAAGCTCTTGTATATGCAGAAACACAGCAGACAGCAGTAGTTGAGATGTGAAGATCCTAATTCTACTCAGAACCACACGCTTGCATTAATTATTTTGTTTTCATTCGTCATTATCAAAATCGTTATCATTATCATCATAATGCTATTAGACAATAACCATCCAACCTAAAGGTGAAGAGCTGGGAATGGCCGAAAATGATTGTCAACTGCATGCCCACAGGATTTCATTTTGTGACTTGCACTCAGCACAAGTTAATTTTCTCTTCCTTTGCTTTTTGTTAAGCCAATATAGCAAGACCTTTAGCTTATATCACATTATTACTGTTTCCTCTGCTGCTAATTCATGTATTATTTCACTATTTTTTGACATCTAAAATATGGGTTAAGCTTTAATCTCTCTCAAATGCCTATGTATGATCATTCATTAACACTCAAACAACTTTGATATTATAAAACTTGTTCTGCAAATTGCCAAAATGTATTCTGTTCTTCTTTAATTAGTTCTTCCTCTCTCTCTCTCTCTCTCTCTCTTTTTCTTTTTTTCTTTTTCCGTTAAATTTGCTCAAGTTTCTTCCATTATTAATTATTTAACAAATTATTAAGTTCCCTTATTATTTTCATCATCATCACAGTCATGATTATTGGGCCATTATCAATTTATCAAAACACACCCTAATTGACAGTTATTAATAGGCTGTGTAGGTCCACCAACCTTTGCACGTAGTGGAGTGGTTAACATCAAAAACTTTGTGGCTTTTTACTAATAATCTCTGCAGTTGCATTCGACTCATCCTCACCAATAAATGCAATCCCCATAGCAACTGGCATTTCACTTTTATTTAGCCAAAGGCACCAGCTGGTAATTGATTTGGGAAAACGCTATCTCACATGAGTATATATATAACTAAAACCAAAGCTCTCTTTTGTCTTCTTTGCCAATTACCCTACTTATATATATTCCATTCTTGCTTTTAAAAAAGAAAAGTTTGAGTTTTTTTAGTTTAATTTCAAGTCTAGTCTATATATGAATTAATTGGTAGCTAGCTAGTGGAAATTAAACTCGACCCAATACTCTGATAGAACTAACAGCTTATGTTTATTACTATTAATTGCTAGTAGTGTTATTTAACAAGAGGGAATCATGTACAAATTAAATCTAAGATATCTATTTATACTTCCTCTTGTATCTTTACCAATTATATATATGTTAAATATATATAAGGAAAAATAAAGACAGAGATGAATTCAAGATTTATTTTCAGTGAGGGTAAACTATATATATACAAAATGTATAAACATAAATTAACTCCAATGTAAAAAAAAAAGAAGTCTTGTTTTAATGTAGAGATAATAAATTGCAAATGTTGTTTACCAGTTTTAATAGTTTGGAAATGTTGTGATGTTTTTAATAATCAATACTATAAAATATATTTTTCTATATATATGTAACCAAATATTCATTGGTTATTTCTTTGTATACACCAAATTATTTTATTAATATAAAAAATTTCAAATAATAAATTAAAACTCTATTATAATCACAAAATATCAAAATACAAAGAAAATAATTAATCATGACTTGGATGTTTTCTAGCTTTGAAAAAAGAAAGTGAACTGGCATTTTTACATAAAACTACTTGTCTTTATTTTTTTTCCTTTCTACTGCTTTTTTTTTAATTTTATTATGTTTTATAATTTTCTTTGTACGGGGAAAGTAACAGGAGAGATAGAAGTTAATTTTTTGGCTAAAAAATATCTTTTGCTTTTTGTTATTTTGTAATTTTTCAAAGCGTTGGCCAGTTTCATATTAATAAATAAATTAATTATAAAATCTTATTTTATTTAAATTTACGCATTATTATACTTTATTATTGTGCAATATAAGTCCCTTTGAATTATGATTATACTTTTATTTTTTTTAATATTTATAATGATGTGATATATATTTTGTTTTTTGTTAATTACAATAAAAATAAAATATAAAAGAGCTAAATCTTTTAATTATTTTTATAATATAATCAAAAGAACATTAAGAACTTACTCAATACTGTTGCACCCAATTCGAATCCCTCTCTGAATAAAGCGACACGAGGGACACAGTAGCCTTTTCGTATTTCAGTGTTATGTTATCATATTTCTTTTTACTTTAAAAGAAAAAAGGCTAAACCACCTTATCCTAAACTATGTGCTGAGTACAAATGGAGGGGGGGTTGTATTTATTATTTGTGCATTTGATCTACATGATCATATGGCCAACAGTTTTCATACATAATTAAGACTATGTAACAAAGTTTAATGCACATGATATATATGATAATGTCCCCCTTGTGGGCTATTCTTCTCTTTGTCAAAACTCAAATTAAAGATCTAAGTGCATCCAAAACCCGTCATCAACTCAGCAGTATTTGACATCAACAATAGGATAAGATCTAAGATTTTTCCAACCACCTTAAAGAAAATTATTCGTAAATTAAGATTTCAATTTCAATATGTTATTCCAATTCAACAGTGTCACTATCTACGGTATAAATGCTAAGAAAGTAAGAGCCGACATTAATATTTATATTAAAGATAAAATAATTGCATGTTTCACTACATCACGAGCAGGGGTTTTCATGTAACATCAAATTATCCATCACTCTATAATGTCATAAGGCTTTAATAATTTTTTTTTTCTGGTTAAAACTTATCAATCAGATTAGTAGCTTCTTGCTTTAGGACAGCGCCACGTGGCGACTGAGGAAGATTATTGAACCCACCTCCTTTTTGTCCTAAACAATTTGAAAGGATCAAATCCATGGGATCGCATCAATTCTTTTGCTTTTTTTTTCTTCTTCTTCTTCTTTAGTTCTTTGTCTGGTCTACATGTTTCACGCTGGCCGGCCTTCACCATGGTATTAAGGGTCGTGTTTGAGGGAGAGCGACCGCAATTTATGGAGATTAACAGTCGTCTCCCTTTCTGGATTTGCTAATACAGAAAACAATACTCCTCTTTCTGTAACAATTTAAATGTCTCCCACACGAAAAATCTACTATTCATAAATTATATGAAAATAGAAAATAGTAAATTCATTATTGTTTGTGACTAATCAATTTTTCAAAATCTTTGATTTTTTTATTGAACAAATATATATAATTACATATACGCGTTTAAATTTATTGAAAATCACTTTTGTATACTTCATTTTATAAATTTAAAATTCTTTATCTTATTAACGTACAATACTTTGTATTGTCAAAATGTAAAAACGAAAATAGAAAAAATCAATTTGAAATATAAAAAAAAGAAAAAAAAAACTTCATTTTGGAAAATTTTAAAAGGCAAAGATGAAAACAAATGGCGAAAGGAATTGTATTTTATACATAGACGTTGTCTCAAGACTTAAACCGGTAACCAAATATATTTATTTTTTTGAAAAGTAACAAACTACATATATATGTTTTAATAATAAAGACTAATCAATAGTCAAAATTGAGTAATATTCAGATGGCTTGATTTATTTTTGGACGTTAAGAGACAATGGTCCCCGGGCTCTGATCAATCTAGCTATGACGAGTTCATGTAGGTTTTAAGAAATTACGGAACTAAAGTTGTGTTCCGAACGCCTGAAATTCTACTTTTATGGATATTTCATGACTGTTGAATTCGTCGCCTAACCTAAATATTTAGCTTCGTTGGCCAAGGACGCAGGTGGAGTTGCTAAGCCTAGTGTTTCTCTTTCTCTCGCTTTCTCTCTTTAGGGGGGTGGGCATTTTCTTGAATAAAGAATTCCATTTATTTCGTTATTTTGAGTCTTCTGGTCCATATTGTTCCTATAAACTTTTTTATTTGAGACTTTTCGATTATTAAATTAAATTATGATATGGGATATTACTAAAATACATCATTATCTTTGTATTTGACTCTTGAATCCCAATTGTGTATTTTTTTTTCCCTTGCTATAAAATAGAGAGAGAGAGAGAGAACCCGTCAAGCGCTGTATAGCAAGCAATTTCTCCACGTAAATATGTTTGAAAATTAGTGAAGTACCTACCCACAAAAGGGTGGAATAAATATACCTAATACATTTAATTACCTTGAATATTTCTTTTTAGAATATAAAATCCATTTTGTTATAATATATATAAATATATATTGCAATTTGGATTATATTATATATACGGAAAATACTAATCTTATAAATCTTCAAATTCTCTTATAAAATATAGAGGACTGAATGTCGCTATCTAACACTGTCTTGATGAAATAGGATTACTACATTAATATGTCGGTCATGATGTTGTGCATCAAGATGGCCAAAAGAGGATAAAAAAAAAAATATCTGCGTTGGAAAACCTTGTGTTGAAAAAGCGATATAAAGATTGAAAAGAAAAAGGAAGCAACATTATTTAAGTAGTTTTCATCCCAAATTTGGATAGTGAGTGGTAGAAATTAAAAGAGAAGAGTCTCTCAACTGGAAGCATGGTTTTATTTCCACGATGAAAAGAGCTTTAAATGAATAAAAACTCTCTTTTTAACGTGCAAGTTATTACTAACATCTTTCTTTTTGCCAATTAATGAAATCCGGTTGGAAAATGACACGAACCGCTATATGGAATCTGCACGCAGCCTAAAAAAGGAAGGTGGGGATTTGTTAATAGCAAAAAATGCTGTGGTTGCCATTTTAGACTTAGTTTGAGTGTAGAGGAATCTGAAAGTAGTCGTTTTTGTTGTCCCTCTAATTATACATTAGGAGTTCCAACACTAACAAGTTTTCTTTGACACACACATAATCAAACTGACAATATTAACTTAAAGCATATCGATCGGCCAGCAATTGCCGAGTGGTTGTGGCTTGAATCGACATTCATGTTTGACTTTGTAGATATATCAAGTTGAAGTTGTCGATGTGTTGCAATCTGTTGTTATGATACGACATAGGAGAACGAGATAGAAGTTTCCACAATGACCATTAATGTACGTCGTGATACCTCATAATTACCTGATGTTTTCTTGTGAGGCTCATACATATAGTATTTAATGTAAACGAAGTGAGTATACCATGTTGTCCGGTGACGTGCTGACTCATGTTAGTGTCTTACAACACACACAAATATAATTAGACATTGGTTAAAGGTTAATAGGATAATTTTAATTATAATACTTTTTAAATAACGACATTTACTCATTCATCCAATTATTAAAAGAAAAGAGATTCGTGTGAAGAGTACGTAGAGAACTGAACTCTAAATGTGCCAAATCAATATAAAAAAAGGTGTTCTTAAAATCGTTCAGGGAGAAAATTAAGTTACAATTTTTTATGTTTAATGATAGAATCTTTTCATGGTATGACATGTCTTTATCTTGGAGGAAAGCTAGAGGGTTAAGTTGACGAGAAAAAATTGGCTTGGAGGTAAAATTGATTTTGAACCAAGGAATTTAAAGCAAGGCTCGATTAAAAACTCAAGCAGCTGCGATTGGGCCAAGTTAAATATGGGGATGGAGAGCTGAAATATTAGTGTTGGTTTACAAAAGAATTGTGTATTGGCAAATTCGGCGAGTCAAATGAAGAAGAAGGTCAAAGCAGGCGGATGGTGAAATGAGCCAAAAAGGGTTAAATATTTTCATTGTTATACAGTTTACAACACACGCGCTTTTGAAAAGCGTTTGATTACCCAAAAAAAATCCCAATGTAGAGGGGACAAACAGCCGCTACCCGGTTGGCCCCAACCTCCCCCTCCCTCCACCTAATGTTTTCCCAAGCCCTCCTCACCATGCCCATGTCTTCCCCACGCGCACCCTACAGCATCTGACAGAGCTTTTCATACCCCTAATTAATTATATATTTATGTCGTTAATATATTGGACCCATAATATATTATAATTTTTGTTGGTATACAAAGTCCACGTCTTCCTAAATTCACGATACTCGCTCGAAATTTTATAATCATTCTTTTCTTATCACGGCCTTTCTCTCTCTCTCTCTCTCTCTCCTTGCTCGTATAAATAGTAGGCAGCTCCTCAGCCATGATTACACCTCTTCCAACTCCAAGGCTCAAAACTGAGAGTGCTTCATTAAATCCTTTCTCTCGCTTTAGATCAGTGCTTTCTATTGATTTAAACCCCTTCTTGTAGAAACAAAAGAAAAGAAATGGTTAAGCTGTCGTCGCCAACTTCTATGAGAAGCAAGAAAACCAGGGCAGTAGGGATTCCCGAGGTTGATCTTTCACTTGATAGGTCGAAAGTGTCGGAGCTGATTGTCCAAGCTTGTGAAGAGTATGGATTCTTTAAGGTTATTAACCATGGCGTGCCTGGGGAGATAATAACCAGATTGGAAGATGAAGGGCTTAATTTTTTTGGCAAACCAGCGGATGATAAGCACCGAGCGGGGCCTGCCTGCCCTTTCGGTTATGGTTTGAAAAACATCGGCCTCAATGGCGATAAGGGTGAACTCGAGTATCTTCTTCTCCACACCCATCCTTTCTCCATTGCTGAAAGGTCCAAAACCATCTCCAATGAGCCTGAAACTTTCAGGTACGATATTATTCCCTTTGATTTAAATCTTGTTTTTCTATATATTACCTTTTTGCTCTTCTCTTCTATTCCTTCTTCTTCTTCTTCCCAGAAAAGAAGGATAAACAAACTTTCTCCTCACGTTCGAAACATTGGGTCGTTCACGTTATTGTTCAAAAAAGGTATAGGAAGGTCAACAAAAAAAAAAGAAATAAAAATGGATATAAACCATAAACGGCAGAGTGTAGAGACAAGGCGCCTGGTTTCTGTTTCTTCAGTGTGATACAGGATACCGGGGTTTATGCTTAGCCAATGGCTTGTATTAGTCATTTTCTATAGATTATATATATATATATAACACTTATAGTAGAGAGGCACCTTTTATTATACATGTAAGGAGCTTTAAATTAAACAGCATTTGGCCGGTATACAAAGGGAATTTAATTTTGCAGGGGATTGTTTACCATTAATGCTTGGTATCCCAGAAAGGGACATCTACCCTTTATGATAAAAAGAAAGGTTTTAAAAAAAGATTATATTATTAGGGTCACTTATTATAATTGTTTACCAGATTAATTAATATAATGGTTTTGTCTACTAAGTACTATTCTTTTTCGCGGATTCGGCTGCATGATATAAGTTTTAGAATACCCTCATTCATAAAGAATTGAAGAAGAGCCTTGAATTAGTTGGACCCCACTCTTTTATGACCCCAGTGGAAAAGTCCCAGGCTTTCTATAATTTCCTACTCGAACGAATTAAACAAGTGCTTTTCCATGTTTGCTTGTAAATGAATATATCTGGGCAAATTAGTCAATCACTGCCACACGTGCAAACCCCAAATATATGGGAAAAACTATCAGAAAGATGATTACTACTGTTGATGAGTCTGGTTACAACCTGGTGGTAAAGAAGGGGAGATTGGGGAGTGTTATTGCTTTTGTACTGTCAACAATTATGTTCATCATGGCATGCAATTCTCCTTTATAACAGCCTGGGGCCTACCTCCAAAAAGTCCCCCCACCCTCACCCCTCCCAACAGAAAATTGTAGGGGAAAGAATTAGCATGATCCGATGAGTTAGATTCCCAACATTCTCCCCTCGTTCTTTCTTTTTCCAAGTACCATTTCTATTGATTCTTTCTACCGCTGCTCCTGACTGTCTATCATGTTTTTTCAGCATTATTGTTTTCTTGACTTGCCATTTCTTAAAACTGTTTTAATTCGTGAATCTACAATGTAGCATTGCCCATAGTCTTAAGAACAGACAACAATCTTTCATTCTTGATCCTACTTTAAACCCGATTCCCAGACAAGAAAGAAGGTTTTTGAACGACCAAGTCCACTTCTGTTAGGACTCCGTCCGGCAGAGGCGGCAAGGAATTTGGCCGGTGATCAATATCATTGTTTCCATGAAAAGATTCAATTATAACTAGGTTCATAAAAGTGGTCAGCAAAAGAATCATTATTTTCGTGACCAAAAATCAAGAAAAATAATAGATTCTATGAAAGCTGAACCCTCCACGTCACATACTATATTTAGAAATGAATTAAAGGGACATTTCCATGAAACTTTTTTAAAAAAATAAAAAGGAAAGAAAATTATTTCAAAGGAGCAATCTTTGGGTAAATTATTAATCTTGTTTGGCTTTCACAGTTGTGCTGCGAATGATTATATAGAAGCAGTGAGGGAGTTAGCATGCGAGGTTCTTGATCTGGTGGCCGAGGGTCTGTGGGTCCCCGACAAGTACGCGTTCAGTAGACTAATCAGAGACGTCCAGAGCGACTCGGTCCTAAGGTTCAATCATTATCCTCCATTCAAGAATTGGGACCCACCATCCAAAGCATGCAAAGACGATCAAATTGGATTTGGAGAGCATTCTGACCCTCAGATCGTCACCATATTACGATCCAACGATGTTGCTGGGCTTGAAATCTCTTTGCATGATGGGCTTTGGGTCCCAGTTCCCCCTGAACCCACTCAATTCTACGTGATCATCGGTGATGCATTGCGGGTCGGTATTAAAATTTTCTTTTTCAATTAACTACTCCATCAACGATCATATTCATAATTATATCTTTGCTTGGCTATCCTAATAGCCAGCAAGCAAACTCAAGGAATTTTGTATACTAGATAATAATTTGGATAAATCATGCTTAACATATATAATTATATTTGGGTATATTGGTATTTTGCCAGGTTTTAACAAATGGGAGATTGGTGAGCGTGAGACATAGGGCGTTGGCAAACTCATCAAGAGATTCAAGAATGTCAATCATGTACTTTGGGGCACCACCTCTTAATGCAATCATCTCTCCTCTCCCTGAATTTGTGTCACCCCAAAATCCCAGCCTCTACAAGCCCTTTACTTGGAGTGAGTACAAGAAAGCCGCCTACTCCTTACGCTTGGGGGATTGCCGTCTTGACCTCTTCAAGCTCCATCCCAGCAATGATAAGACGACATTGTTGAGCTAGACAAACTTAAACGTGCCTTCCCCCAGGAATTAATCAAACAGGGACAGCAAGACCTACGTCTCAATTTCATATTATTATTATTATTATTATTAATTATATATTGTATATAGGCCACAATTCAAGATCGTAAGTTAAAGGGCGATGATAATCCTATTTAAATTAGCAGGAAATTTTTTTATCTGAAGCCCTTCTTCCCCCCTTAGTAATTATCAATTTATTTTAGTTTTCTTTTTGATTGGATATTTAGCTTTGTAGGGGAAG
The DNA here is from genome assembly GCF_002168275.2 of Theobroma umbraticum. Taxonomy (NCBI): domain Eukaryota; kingdom Viridiplantae; phylum Streptophyta; class Magnoliopsida; order Malvales; family Malvaceae; genus Theobroma; species Theobroma umbraticum. The sequence goes on along the minus strand of NW_018397258.1, from coordinate 4,491,330 downwards.
GTTCCCTATCCAAAAAAAAAACAGAAAAAAAAAACTATGTACAATAAGTTTAGAGGAAAATCATCTGTACGACTGTATCTGAAAAATATTCTGGGAAGTATATATATAGTGTAGTAAATTAATTATAGTAACAAATATTCTCTTTGTCGCTTTCTTTTCTTATAGAGCTCGTGTTATATCGTACACACAAATGGAATGGCTGAGATATGGGACATTGAGATCAATTTGGACAAGTTCCTTAATGCGACAATTCATCATTAATTTCTATGACTAGACTTGTTTCCAAAAACATTTATCACATGTTTAAACTTGGTGCTCAATATTCTTACAGACTCTACATGATCACCAATCTCAGTCACTAGGCGTTCACACATTTTCTCTTCTGCATTTGTTTTTGTTAACTTGGTACAGTTTGCTCTTCTGCTTTTTTTAGTCCCTTTAATCTCATTTTTATTTCTTTCTTTTTTTTTTTTGCTCCATTATTTCTTTGTAGTTATGTGAAAATTGTCAATGTAGTGATAAAAAAAATCTACATCAGTTAAATTGGAGATATAATGGGTACATAAATATAATAAGGATCATATATACTTAATTATTATAAACTGATTTTAAGTTAGATATCCATCTAAAGTTTAATATGGTATCATGTGAAATCAATGTCATGTGATAAGTTCATTATTCTTACATATGAGAACGAGTGTTATAGTTAAATTTAGTGTCCATTGTCTCTAACATGGTATCAAGTAGTCGTTGTCCTCACTCATACTATATGTGAAGTCAATGTTACGTGATAAGTTCATTTTCCTTACATGTGAAGAAAAGTGTTAGAATTAAATTGAAAGCCTATATTATGGATATAAAAATATAATAAGTATTACTCTTCTTACATATCAGTTGATTTTAAGTTAAATTTTCACATAAAATTTAATAAAAATAACTTGATAAAATGCTTTATTTGCCTACCAAAGTAAAGCATTCCAAAAGGAGAATTGCAGGGGAAAACTGAAAAGAAGAGAAAAGCATAGGATCACACCCAAAAAAAAAAAGGTAGAACAGAAATGCATATGGTAGTGTTTGGACCAAGCTACCTATAGGCTATAGGAGAAAATTGAAATATGAGAGAATTGCATAGGATGTCACCAAAAAAATGAAAACTGCATAAGATAGTGTTTGGACCAAGCTACATATAGGCTATGGTTATTACTAGCTAGGTTACATTTATAATAAGGCACATGCATTAAAAATATGTTAGGTTAATGGACAATTGAAAAGGCTTGAATGAATTTTAAATGAAGTGTCCACTTTATTTGATCACGTTGGTCAAAATTGATTTAATTTCAATACAAAAAATACCAATTGCAGATTCAATATTTCTAGTAGTGATTTATATAACTTGTCAACTCTCATTAAGATAGGATACTAACTAAATAAGAGAGACAGGTGAAAATTAAATAAGAAAAAAACTTGAAGCTATATAAACAGCATATGAAGAATGCAATTAGGCACAATTAATGGAACTTGATTGAAAAGAATTTCCATACTCATCCATTTTGTGGATTTTCCTTTTCATCTTCGAAGTATTAACTTCAATTAGGTAGATCTAGATCGAGAGAATCTGTAGGTTTCTGAGACTTTTCTTTTGGTATATTTTTTTTGCTTGCCTTGGCTAAGTCATGAATGATCAAGCAAATGATGAAAAGGCAGTGGCCCTGTAAGGTTTTCTTTTGATATATATGAAGCAATAGGCTGTAAGTACTCTAAATTGATCAAATCGAAAAAGGTAAAAAATTATGATTCTTCAACATTTGGAGAGGTTAATTGCATGTTTAATTATGCTCTCTCTTGCTAGATATGGTTTTTTTTTTTCTTGGTTTAATTTTATGGAACTGTGACTACTGTTCTTAATTTCCCCTCGATAAAGGTTACCTTCTATAAGTGGAAAGCATGGTATGGGAATCCTACGAATGATATATAGATAAAGTATTAAAATCACAAAAAGAGAATTGTGTGTTGGAATTTTATACATAAAGATGTACTAGGCCGGTATATAAATTTGCTGTTGCCCGGCCACACGTGATGGTGTTGTGCTCTATATATTGATGTAATAAATTAGGTATACCTAGGAAAATTACATAATACCAAGTTCTCCATCTCTTGCACTAATTCATCTATAAATTGGTTTCATGTCGCAATCATTTGACCCAGCTAAATTCCCAAAACTGAGTTGCAGTCGATGCAGGCACCTTCCAGTTTTGTACATGTGTTTGCAGCTAAGGGCATACCAAGCCGTCTCGTGTGTAACACTTGTCTTAAAAGCAAACAATGGGAGCAAAATTATACATATGTATTGGTGGGATCATGCCAGTCTTATTTTCAATCTCACCAACTATGACAAAGAAACCAGTCTAAGTGGTAGTTCGATCAACCAGATGGTGCCTTGTGAAATTAATAGCCTTTTCTTGGTAATGAAAACGAAAAGACTTAAAATCGAGTTTTACACCACATTAGGATATTTACTTCTTTAGGCAGATTTCCTAAATTGCATTGAGATATTTAGTTGGTTGAACCCCGTTGTTGATATGTAATAAAATAATTATATATATATAGAGTATGTTCTTTGTTTTTAAATTATCTATATGATTTAATTATTCAACATTTGTGTGGATTATATTAGTGGGGTGGTCAAAATTTCATATTTGGGGGACGAAAAATCAGAAACAATATTTATAAATTAAACTGTTATACTAAAAATTCAATGTTTGACTATATAATAAAACAATTTAAGCAAAAAAAATTCTTATGAAAATTATACAAATAAATCCTGAAAATTATTCAAAGGAATCAATCTTAATAATTTCCTTAAAAGAATTAACTAGTATAATCACAAATAATCACTAATTGTTGTATGATATTCAACTAAATAAAAAATTATTATAAAGATAAAATTATAAAATTTCAAAAAAATAAAAATATATTAGAAAATTTAAAAATTTTTGTAATGAGGAAATTATAAAATTCCTAAAAATTAAAAATAAGTTACAAAATTTAAAAATTATTGAAGACGAAATTAAAAATATTTTAAAAAATACATATAAATTATAAAAATTTAAAAATTGTTAAAGAGGCGGGGGGCCCACTAACCCCCCAACCCCTTAACCTCTGGATTATATGAAAGAATATTCATTGCTGTTCACGATAATACATTAGTCACGAGAGGATACCAACTCATTCTAATTTCTAGTTTGACGTACTTATCATGATTTTAATTAGGATGATGGATGTCAATCAGATGAAAACTACATGGTGATGATATGATTTTACAGTCAAATGGGCGTGATTTGGAGCCAACAGCTTATATGGGACCCATGCTTATTTATAGGATAATCTTGTGTGTTGGCCTACCAGTTGCTTTGATGCATCAGATTGTCAGGATCATTCCTGATTCCACCAGTGTTCGACAACAATATAAAATTCTTTCTCACTCTCTCTGCTCAGGAGGATGAAGATGAAGTTGTCCAACGCCCATTGACTCATGTAGATTACTTGATCCAAGTACTCCTCTCATGACTTGTATGACACGAATTGCATGACCAAGTTTCACGTCCAGGTTACTGTATTTGTTTATGAAGAAATTATACTCTAAGCTATATTTAGCATTTTATAACCTATTTTAAACAGTAAATAGCTCACCCAACCGGTTTCTTCCCACCAACTTATTTGCTCCACAGCCTTTTTTTCCCCTTTGGAAACAAGTCTTCATTTACTTGCGCATTAAAATCATTGGCAAATTCAAGAGTAGTTAAACAGAAGAGGGTTTATATAGGGGAAGCTAAGAAGCTCAAATTTGATGGTTGGGTTGATTATCTTCAAGGCTTCAAAGAGCAATGGCTTCTTTAGTTTTGTTACTGGAAGCACTAATAATATTCCGATGCCAAAATCATGATCTTTTGTCGAACAAGATAGCAACGGAAACTGCTTATAACACCAACCATGATGTGGGAAAACAAGGGTACCATGGCTGCATTTGGAGTAGCATGAGCCAGGTGAAGGAGGACTGTGCTCGCACATGGAACATAGCTGAGTGTTGCATATGGCCTTGAAAATCGTATGCTGTTTAATTTTCTTTTGTTTTCTTTTTTCCTCCACTATACCACACTTTTGAATTGCAGATATGTGCACGAAATCCTTTTTCTTAACTTTATATCATTATTAGTGCATCTAATTAAGTATTTGAAAGAATAAAAAAGGATAACATGATGTTGATGATATATTAATCAGCATCCACATCTCCCCATATAGGCTGCCTAGTAGCCTTTTTTGAGTGTTTTAATTTTCTCCTCCTGCATTATTTTCAACACAGAAAAGTGTATGTTCTTGTATCTATCATGCGCTACACCTTTATAACAAGGCTTTGATTCTCATACTGTTTCACTGCTACGATACATGCTGAATTAGTTTTGTTCGCCAATTTAAAGGCATGTCGTTTTAGTGACAGGCATGATTAGCAAATGAAATTGGGAAACCTGAACAAAGACTCCAGCAAACTACCCAAAAAGGCCACAACAAGAGAAAACACCACAACCCAGCCTTGATTCAATTCCTTTTTTAGCTAGCGCATTTAAAACCAAGCCAGAAAATCTAGATTACGGTGACTTGTTTCCTTGTTCGCTAAAGCATCATCCCACAGAGTTATGTCTCCCGTTACTTTCTTAGCCTCCATGGGGACTGGGACCTTAATCTTTGCATTCGTTGATTAACACCACATTGACAGAATCACTTTCTAATATGAGTGATGAATTGCCACTGCATCAATCTTTAGTGAACGGTCCACTATAAATATTTCCAGATCAGTTGTTAATATAAATGAAGGCAATTCATTGTTGAGTCAGCAATTTTGAACATGTCGATTTATTATCTTTATTGATGAATTTAAGTAAAGAGGATTATTGACAACAAGCAAGCATTACATGCATCTTGACCATTTTTAAGTTCTTAATTTCCAGCTTTCATATATATAAATATTATAACAACGATGCGCGCACGGTCCATATATATATATATGTATATATACATAGAGAGAGAGAGAGAATATGCATAAGGATTTAGGGCCTGGTTTGATCCTGCAGGAATTCGTGTATGAGTACATGGTGAAATGTGAAGCAAATAGCCCAATTTGTCAAGGGCTGCTGAGCCAAGTGTCTCCTTCAACATAGTAAGTCCCTATAAAAGGCTCAGCCTCTTCACCAGTCAGAATTCGAGCCCACGGCACTCTTCCTGTTAAGTTGGCTCCCGGTCCACTGCACTTGTATTCTCCATAGTACACTCTACTGCAAGCACAACAAAAAAAATTTCAGTGTCACTGACTTCAGCCCAATTAAACAAAGCATTGATTGAATAGTAATTTTGTTTTTTTTTTCCTGAGCTAGTGTTTATAACATAACATAAAGTAGTACTTGTTGAACTATAAACAAGTGGTATAATTGGTAGCATTGGACTTACTCATCACGTTTTCGGTCACCCCAATCACTCCACCCTTGGGGAAGAACAACCTGGTCCATGAAGGTGTAAGAGAACACAACCCTTGAATACTCGCCCCAGGCTCTACCAAGGTAGACCATGCCAGGGGCAGTGCCGGTGACCACACAATCTTTGAATGAGAACCCACTGGCCAATGATGCATTGGATCGCTTTTGAGCTGTGAGAGAGGACGCCTTCTTGGATATGGAATTCAGAGTGCAGCTCTGCACATGGAAGTTGGAACATCAAAAAAGTGCTACTAGGCCCTAGGCCCAATTTGAAGATTAAAAAATAACATCGGTCACGCAGGTAACAAAATGGACCTTATTATTACATTAATCTTGGGTCAGCAATTAACCGCACCAGGTCCAGTTGAAAGCCCAGCATATGGGTTTTGGATGCAACAGACTTACCTCGTAAAGGGACCTGCCATAGCCGAAAATGAAATCAACAGAGCCTTGGATAAAGCAATTATTGAAGTAGTGGAGACCCTTGTGATCATAAAGAGTGTCTTGATCCCCATAAAAACTGCAGTTATAAAATGCAGCCTTGGTCCCCGATATCCGAAGTGCCACGGCTTGACCCCCTCTTGATCCAATCTGATGCGGGACTGTGTTCTGCATCAAGCAAATTCGGCCATCAAATTTCTTTAGGAAATTTGGTAAGTATTTGAAACCATTAGTTCTTCTCCTTTAATGATATTCATGAGTTTTTACATATTAAAAATCAAAACCATGTACTAATTATTTTTATCAAGTTTATTTCTATCAAATAGTTTTTTCATTCTCTTTCTATTCCAAATATAGAACCAAACGTGCACTTAAAAGTTTATGAAAGTTTTCGAGTGTCAGTGGAATCTTTATGCCTACCTTGTTTGTAACCCAGCCAACAACAAATCCAATTTTCATAAAAAATAATAACAGTAAAAAATAGATGCTGTCTATGAGCTGTACTATCTCTATTTCAGAGTTTTCATCTTAACTGTCTGGAAAAATTGAAGGCTAAGATTTAGTAATGCGAGAGACCTCGCCAAAGGAATATGCGTAAAAACGTACTAATTTATCTTTACTTATACTATGGCATGCTTAAAAATCCTGTCAGGTTTACCTCAAACTTCATGTTGATGGCCACAAAATAATTTGCATCCACAGCAACTGTTGCGCTCTGAAATGTCTTCAAAGGCATCCCATCTTTGCCAGGACCTGATGCGGTGTCGTTCCCAGTGATGGTCGGTGGGTTACTTGCATCCCCTAGAAACGTAATGAAGGGCAACGTTCTAGGGATGACAATCTTTTCCCTGGAAATATTAAGCTTTCCCTTACAAATTGTTATAATGTCTCAAGCACATGACATGACATGACATGTATATAAGCTGCAACATGGAATTTAATATACCTGTAAATGCCTGGTTTGATCACCAGAATGACTCTCCTGCTGTTGCGTGAAGGAATGCTGCTAAGGGCTTCATTAATAGTCCTGAAATCGCCACTTCCATCTTGGCTAATATTTATTCTCACTTTATTCATCTCAGCCATCCTCAGCTTATCATCAAGAACTCTCCCTTTAGCGCCAGGTGACTGCAGAATGAGGGATTCTGCTTGCCAGAGAACCTGCTTACTTTTGTGATTTCGGACATTCCAGCTGAGCCATTTGTCATAGCCTGTTTCACTGCCTGGATTGCTCGAAGTAGTTTTTAAGTAAACGTTGCAGAAAACAATAAGGAAGAGAACGAGTTGGAAATAGGACTCTGAAGCCATGAGAATACGCACTAATGTCATATGGGACTGGGTGGTCTATTAAAATTAGGAAAAGGATTTGGGAGAATGGAATGTGTCACGACATTTACCATTTTAACCTTCTGATGTCTGCCTACCTCTCTCTTGGTATGTTATTTAATATTCGTCGGATGCTGCATAAGATAATTAACAAATAGATATTGCCACATGTCAATAAAACAAATAGACAACCGATGAATACTAAGACCTACAGTGCTGCAATGTGTTGAATTTGGATTATAGGCTGATTGGCTGTTCTTTATTGATAAGATTAATAAACCTGAGGTACTCTACATGCTAAAACTTAAAAAGTAGGCAGGCCCCGAACTTGTTTGAGAGCTGCCTCTTGATTTGAACTCCCCACCATTATATTTCGTTAATATTCTTACATTTCCTTAAAACTTTTCCCTTCCAAGTGAAAACTTGTTCATATATGCAAATTGTCCAGCCGCTGGACAACTTATAGTTGTCGTACTTTGAGCGAAAATGAGCAATGCATATCAGCCACATTGCAGAATTGAGTTCATGAGGGCATTTTTGGGAATAAATGATCCATGCTGGTCGTTGAAAGGGGACCCCAAGGCCAAACTCTCGAGTTGGAATTTGTTAATATATACTACTATCATCTTGAATCCTATCCTATCCCATAATGGTGGGGAAGAGAACTCAGGGAATGCGGGCATAGCTGTATTCCAATTCCCAATACATTTGGCAGCTCTAAGATCCATTTCTTTGGAGTTCAAAAACAGGCTAAGTCTAGTAGTGGTGTCCAGAAAATTGCCATGATTCTGTCAATTGTCAAATACCAAACCTTTGCTAGTGTAGGGCAAGATCAGCTAGACCCCCCAATTGTTCATCCCAAATCTATAACATGCACTGCCTCTCTGGCACCAAATGCCAATTGTCACGATGATATGTCCAATTGCAGAACAACATCTTTAGCTGGCTGCTTTTATCACTCTGTATTGGTAGTTTTCATGACTCTCTCTGGCAGAAAACCAGTAAGGAATATTTCACCGCATGTTTCTTTGATCTGCATTCGACATTTGACTTTGGGTGGGAAGACATGGCAATATTTTCAATCTTTTAGTACGGATTAATGATATGTCTTTTTATTATTATCATTATTTTTATTTTGTTTCAAATTTCAATATGCCGACAATTGCCCCACTCCTATTTCAATATGTTCTCTTCGGGTCTACATGCACCATCCATTTGTTCATCCCTCATTTCCTCGTCAGAAAGCCCATTTAAATATTTTGATGACCAGATTAATGGGCTACATCTCAAATCATTTAAGGCCCAAAGCTTGAAGTTCTTTCTTTTTTTGGACAAAGCCCTGTCGTTTTCACCTTTTTTTTTTCTTAATACATGTTTAATTTGAAATCGTTACTTTAAAGACCGGCTTACAATTGTCCCTATATTTCACATGCCAATTATGCAATATTTAATTTTTGGGCATTTATGTCACGAAATATTGAGTGAGGTTCACAGCTATATAACAAACTTGACAAGATTATGAAATAAAATTGCTTTGTTAGTGTTATGAACAGAATCATATAGATATTAAATCATGAATTTCTAACTCTCATCTTATACACGTAAGAAAATGGAAGCACACGACTGTGGTGGCCATGAATTGAAACCATAATTTTCTTGGTTTTACTAATTTCTAACAGACAGAAAATAACAACTCCATCCTTTCTCTATCATAATCCCTGCGAGAGTTGATTAGGGCAGGAAACTTCGATGACTTTGTTTGAATAAAAACTAAGTGAGTTTCTAGTTTTCCAGCAAAGGACCGGTCATGCTAACGTAAGCGGTGACTGCATTCTTTTGGACAGGACAGGTTCATTTTCAGCCAACACTTGAAATATTAAACTCCACTAAAGCGTTTACTAGGAAAGATGCTAAACAATTGGCTGCTGCATCTGGAAATTTAGCTGTTTATTTATTTAAATCCTTTGCAGCCAAAGCTTACATTACAAGAGTCAAGCCTTAGCACCCATGACAGGGCCTGGCTGCTTACTATTTTTCCTTGTCTTATAATCAGCTAATTTTCTTTTAATATGTCTGCCACCCAACAGTACTACTACTATTCGCTATGTACATTGAAGAATTTTGTCGTCCAATTACCATTATTTTCTTATCTCTTTTGTCTTCTCTTCGATTCTGCTTCGTCTTGCAAATCAATAACATTCAATGCTTTTTCTTATCGGAAATACAGATGTTGAATTCAAATTATAACTGCTATGTACTTTCGAAAGGCAAAAAAAATTTAATCTCAAATCATTAGGATCAATTTTTATAATTATCATCATGTTTACAGCATGCAAAAGTTGAAATCGAATTATAACTGTATATTTTTATCTCAAAAAATATCTAACAATTAATAAAGTCAACAATATTCGATGTCTTATAAGTTTTATTGAGGAAAAATGTTTCATCTTGACAATATTTATTGGACAAACCTGAAAATGAGTTTGGGTCATAATGATTACTTTCATGGGTAAATGAAGAAACTAAAGGATATTTGATATGAAAATCTGAATGGAATATGGAAGCCATACCCCATTTTTTTCATGGAAAACTAAAAACAATTGCCAAGAACGGCCTCATGGGGAATAGTTAAGGGGATTTGGCCAGTTCATCTGTTCCCACGTGTTTTCGTTGACTGCCTAATGGGCGTCAAAACGAAGGGATGGACGGCTGGTAAGACTTTTCGAGGGAGGGGATGGTTTCAAGGGTTGCGGCACTTAGTGCTTCAGTCCTGGAAGCCTACGGCTACCGTTTGAATCCGATGAAAAACTAATGTGCTTCAGTCCTGGAAGCCTACGGCTACCGTTGAATCCGATGAAAAACTAATGACTTTTTCCTCTTTAAGGACTATGGAAGGCTGCGAGGGAATCAGCCTTTTCTTATATTAAACAAATGCCTCCCAGTCCCATCACTCATAGTTGGCTTTGTCTGGAATCTCCTAGTTGTGGCAGTCACGAGGGCTAATTATTTTCTCTGGACGATCCTTTTGCTTGGGAAAACATAAGAAACTGGTGCAGAACAAGAGATCCGCAGGGATTTATCTTCCAGAGCTCATGTTCCCCCGTTGGGAGGGCAGCTTTCATCCCAAGTCCCGCGATATTCTTACCAGTTGTGAGGATACATTTGCTAAGTAACAACAGAGATAAAAGTAAGCCAATAAAACAGGCACATGATACATTTGTTAAGTAGACTTGTTGTACAATAAAAACAAAACAAATCTAAAATCTCGTGTAATTTAGGGCTTCTTGTCCTAATTTTTATTTCTAAATGATCTAAGTCCTAAAAGAAAAGTGTCACATCCCCTAATTAATTTAATGATCTTTTGTAAGGGTTACATGCTTTTATCAAAGAGGCATGATCAACTTATATGCTAGATGTAGGAGCAACTTTATGCCATTCAATAATTTAATTTTATACACTTACCTTCCAGGAATCTTATCATATATTAATTATATTGATCACCCATCTTAAATATAAGAGAAACCAAGAAAAAAAAAAGGAAATTCCAAAGAGATTGCATGGATGAAGCTAGACAAACTTATTGTACATAGATAAAACATTGAACCCAACTTCTTGTCCTGTCATTGGATAAACTGTAGAAAGACCTCTGAATATTAACCCAACATAATTAATTTCACTGGTGGTGAAATCTGATTTCACCCCTTTAAACTAAGAACCTCCAAAATCAACATTATCACAAATAATTCTCCCTTTTACAAGGTTCCATTGGCGAGTAATTATTAGGTTGCCTACAAATGGGGCAGACCAAAGTTGGAGAAGATAAAACTCTGCTGCTAATTTCTATTTCGAGACCTTCGTTCTCAAACTAGGGCGTGGCTACTTATTCTCAACGTTTTCCCCCGAATATGTGTAGCTTCATCTTTTAGAGATGCTAGGAACATATCTTGAGACACTTTTCCTTCTAGAAGCAGTGGCATTTTAATAGTAAAATTGTTTTCACTAAAAGTTAAATTATGAGGGCTCGAACAGGGAAAAAACAGAATTGTGCAAATCGAATGACATTGTTTAGAATACTCTAAGATTACATATCTCTATCATCCTGACATTGTTGCGTGAATCATTTACATTCCAAAAGTTGTCAAATTTTGGGGTGTTAGCCGAATTGCTACAAGCTTTGTTTTTAATATTGATCAGATAACAGAATCTCGAAAATGTTTGAATATAAAACTTGATACGTCACGTAAGCAAATTCATATCATTAGACCTCATCATGAAGCTGTTGCTGTAAGAACCAAATATTCTCTTCATTCCACACACTCTCCAGCGAGTCCCCACCACCCAACCAACCATTGCTCTGCTCCTCTGTCGCCTGAAAATCAATCCCACCATCTCTACGCCATGCGCCCGCCAAATTTTCCGCGCATAAACCCGACCCGTTTTGTAAGTTATTCGGGTTGTTCGAAGCACTTTGTGGGTTGTAACAATCTGTCAGGTCTGAAACGGAGGAGACTTGGGTGTCCAGGGAGTCCGATGAAGTGCCTGATAACTCGGGCAGGAGACTTGGGTCAACCTGGACCGACCCGGTCGTATTTGCATAGGTGATTTGACTGGTGGTTATGTTGCTGCCACTGTTCATGTAGGTGGTGGTGGAGGATGAGGAAGGTTGACCTGACGGGGACTCGGATGTAGCACGGATCCGTTCGATTAAACGGGGAATCCAAACGTAACGCATGGCATCCCTGAATTGTTTGCTGTTAACATCACATTTAAGCTGCTTTGCTTGCTTTTGTACTCTTGTTCTCCAGTAGTTTTTAATTTCATTGTCTGTCCTTCCAGGCAAGTGTTGTGCAATTTTTGACCACCTTCAGGGTTTCAGGATCAAAATTAGACAAGTTAGCCAAGACTAAACAAACTTTTTGTATTGAATTTCAGGAACGACGAGAGAGCAATATGGAAGACAAATAAACACCTGTTGCCCCAGCGAGAATGGAGTTCAAGAATCAATAGCTGCTCTTCGAGGCTGATGTTTCCTCGTCTGACTTCTGGTCGCAAGTAGTTCAGCCATCTTAATCTGCAGCTTTTGCCAGTTCTTTTTAATCCTGTGTACGCATTTATGTCATATCAGAATCACAAAATATTATGTTAAAACAGATGCACGAAAGCTGAAAAATCTTGGGTTTCGTTGATTTTGGGTGAAGCAGACTTGTTTCAAGTAACAGGGACGGAAATAATCATGGAACAAATTGCTAACCTGATAAGCGAGCGACAGAGTTCCAGCGACCTTCCCCATGAATATTGACATACGCCTTGAGCATGGAGTCCTCTTCTTCAGTCCACGGACCTTTCCGTACGTCCATTTCTTCTTCACTTTGTGGAGTTTCAGATATGAGACCTCTCTCGTATACATCCATTTCTCAACTGAAAACAGGTTAATTTTTGGCGGAGAACAAAGGGTAAGAATCTAAGAGCCAGAGAGAGAATTGATTTGGGATTTGTATCAGTGTTGAAGATACAGAAGCGATGAGCTTACTAGGATATTACATGAGAAGGGATTATATAGACAGCGGCAAAGATGGGATTGGACTGACTACAAAGTAAACAATAATTTTTTCTCACAATAAACAAGAAAAAAGAGGCATGTGTGATAGAACGCGCTACGACCCACGAGATAATCGTAGTATTATCAACTGATTAAGTTAATAGAAGAAAACTGCTATTTTATTGAACAACCATTTGTGAATTTTCTATTTGGCTTTTGACTGTCTGACTTTTCCATATCTCCCTCACACGCACAATTGGACAAAAACATTTGAATATGAACTATGAAGACCAGCGACAGTCTATGTGGAAAAAAGTTCGCCTCATCAGGATGAGTTGTCTTTGTTTATTATTACATGCCCAATATTTTCAATGTGTTCCGCTGTGATTTGCAACATGTGAAGATGATGAAAGAGACCATGGTTTCGATCAGGAATTTATTATTTCCGACCGACCACTTCCTTGAACCTTTTATGCTAAACCCCTTTTTCACTGGCTGAGCATTACTGCAATAAGAAGTAATGCTATTGGTCTTTGTTGAGTCTCAAATTAGAAGTAGTTTTTTTCCTGTTTCTTGAGGGTTTTTGAAGTGTCATTGATCAGCTCCTTGGAACTTACAGGATTTTGTATCCTGTTTATATGACAAATGGCTTTGCATAGGGAATTTTGTTTGCTTTTGGATTCGGAAAAAACAAACAAGCCAAAAAAAAAAAAGGAAGTTAGGTGAGCTAGGTTAATCGAAAGAATTTTAGGCTCATAGAGCAGAGGGAAGTCAATTTGGTAGCTGGTGCAGATTGTGACTCGTGTAAACTGTTTTTCAGTGGTGAATTGAAAACTGAAATGGAGGAAGATTGATGCAATTGTTTTCTGCAAATGGTGTGTTGACAGAAAGAGGGAAAAACAAGTACCTTAGTTTAGAATATTGAATTCTGGGAAGAAACCCAACTTAACAATCAATGGAGGGACCAGTGAGGAAGGTTGGTGTGATTAAAACGGACATAAAAAATTTCCCCCCCAAGTCAATGAATTTTCACTACAATTGTCAACTTCTGTACATGTCAGTAACATCTTCAAACTGAAAATGAAATATTGTTTAATAAATTATTCTCTTCCATTTTCACTAAAACCACAAATTGCGTTAATAAATTGATGATGGCTTCTTGTAGTTTTCCGCCTACTGTTTTGTTTCTGCAACAGTGCAAAATTTCCCAAATTTCAATTTTTCCATACATCAAGTTTTCGATGTGCTCCTATCACTCCAATGTCACAAGATTTTGGTTGGTATGGTTGAACATCTGATGACAAAAATGTCCAGTGCCAGTTCAATAGGGAGGCTCTCTTCCCTTTGCGGAGGCTTCTTCTGATTTAACCCCTCTGCATTAGCAACAGAGGAAGGATTTTTCTTATAATCCAGACCAATAAGAGTGCACAGGTCAGGTGCTGTTGACAGTAACATTCACGAATTTTTCCCATCCTACACTTTAAATCAAACAGCATATTTTTGTATAAATTAGTAATTTAGAGAATTCTGAATAGGAAAAATTGTCCTGTATATGACTAGCAATTAGGCCCTTTAGATTTCCTTGAATGTTAACCTTCAAAAGAGAAAACAAAAAGATTTCCTTGAATGTTCATATAAAGCAATTAAGCTATACTTGAGTAGGTTATCAGCAAACAGAATTTAATCCTGGATTATTCCACATTAAAGCAAAAGCTCCTTCTAACTTTAAAGAATACAGTCAAATTGAGCTCTACCAAAGGATGGTTCTTTTTTTTTTTTTTTATGAAAATAACCAAGGAGGATTCTTGAAGCGATGTTTCCATTCCTTACCCCCCCTAAAGAGGGCTGAGCTCTTGGAAGGTTAAAAAAAAAACAAATAAAGCAGCACAAATCCCCAATCTTGACACGTGTCTAATCTCTCATACCTTTTCCCCCTTTTGTTAAAAGCATACTTTTTTCAGTTTCCACAACAAAATTCCACCGCTTAAGTGCAATCTAGCACTACGACACAAGCGTTAATCGGGTAAAATTATGATTTACAGCACATTGAAAAACTTGCTAGTGCTGGAAATTCCTTTGGACTACAAACAGCACCAAATCATATTTATTTCACCCAAAGGTTTGCATCAATGGAGTCTTCTTCCGGAGGTTTTTCACCGCTTGTGAATGACGCTTGGGTAAGTTGAATTAAAATGGAAACAGTGAGATTATTCCATAAGGGGAGAACAATGACAGTCAAAAGGAAGAACATTAAGTGTGTCCTTAATGGGGGTGGTAGAAAGTCCCATAACATTAAAATGAATTTTTTGTGGGAATCAAACGACGGGAATAGATCCAAAGGAGCCCACTCAACCAAGTCTCTTAGACATGTGCTGCCCTTTTGGTCAAAGAATTGAAAGGTCAAAAAAAGGAAAAAGAGACAGCTTGATTCAAGTATTCAGCATTGGTCATTGTTTTATATATTTACTTGGCTAAAATGGGGGGAATTGATCTTCCTAAGATAGGAGTACCACAAGCACATAAATTAATCCAAAGACGAGAATGTTGTCACGATTGCTTCCAGCCTAAAAGTACACAAAGGTTCAATCTTATCCAAACCTTTTCTTTCTTATATGACCACATTTCTTTTGCTAATATGTTAAACTCCAAGAGACAGCTTCCAATAATATTGAATACAAATTATGGTTCTGTTTCACAGAAATCGATTTCCAAAAATTTTATTCCGAATTTTTTAGTGTTTGGAAATTTAAAAGAATAAAAATTGAAAGTCAATAGAAAAAAAAAAGATAAAAAATGGAAATTGTCTTTCTTTTTATAAAAGTGGAAAATAATTTTCGAAAAAACTCTCACCCCTTCAAGCTAAACTTTGTCTGTGAGCCGTGGCCTAGCTCATCATGACTTGGATGGGCAAGAATTTTTAGACTTGCATTCAACCATATTCGACCGAAGATATTATAGTATTAATACATATTTTTGTTTAATTTTAATTATGAAACATATTTAAAATATTGATATATATATTTTAATAATAAATTTAATTTAAATGGCTTGGTAGATCTAGCCCTTAGAGGTGTTAACTGACCTAACCTGACTTAAAAATATCATTTTTAATAAATATTTTTATTAATTTTAATTCAAAAATATATTCAAAATATTAATGTAAAATGTTTTTAATATTTTAATAATTAATATAATTTAAATGGGTGAGACCTAGTTTTTAGACGTATCAACCGAGTTTGGTCCAGCTTGGGATATTATTATGTTAATAAATATTTATTTTTCTTTAATTTTAATTCTAAGATATAAAAATATTTTTAAAAAAGATTAAAATATGAATAAAAAGTATTTTCAATATTTCCGTAATAAATAAAAGTTAACTAGACTGGCCTAGGTAGGCCAAGCTTGAGCCCAAATCTATATTTTAGAGATGTCAATTGAGTTTAATTTCACGTGATTCATAAACACCTCTAATTAAATTATATACATAAATAATTCATTTTAAAAAGAAGTTTTAAGTTTAAACATAGTTTTGTATTATTAGTATTAAATTTACTTAATAATGATATTAATTGTAAAAATAAAAAAAATTGTGTTTTATAAGGTCATTCAAATAATAGAAAAGAAAATCCAAATTTTAAAAAATTACCTATCTACCAGAAGTTCATTTTCACGAAACACAGGAAGACTTATATCTACTGTGTTGGTTTTTTCCTTGAATATTTCTTCGCCTTGTTGACTGCATCTTTGGACCCTTTTTTGTTTGTTTGTTTGTTTGTTTGTTTGTTTAATTTGCTGTAAATTTAGCCAATGGCAACGACCTGGAAATCAAGGATTGGAAAGGAAGGGAATTCCGGGCAGGGTAGTCGAGATGCTGATAAACAATTAATGGAACCAAAGCATTTATTTAGCTGACCGTATCTTTGAACACGTTAGGATTTGAAACAATTTCAAACATGCAGTCCTTTTTCTTACATTCTGATTGGCATGAAAAAGTTAGGTTTTTTGGACAGTGGACATAACCATTAATTACAGTTAACTCTGTTTCAATTTTTCTGTTTTTTGTTTGAACGTGGACGTTTCCCAATCACAACCCTTAACCAAAGGCTATCTCCTTCTGTAAATGGAAGCCTTCGGCCTGTCTCAATTTCTGCTTGGGAAGTTGTAGGACCAGCCAATAATTAGAACCAGAATGCCAGAAATGACCATTACAGTATTTTCCACCATTCTCAGGCAATAACTAAAGGAAAGACCGTAGAGATAATGATTGTAAAACTGTAGAGTGTAACATGTACTACCTAGAAATTTGATGTCCTTTGGCTGGAAAGAAGTTTCAGTCTTTCAATTCGTCTTACTTTTGCGTATTAATGCTACAAAGAAAGACACACCATTAATTAAAGGGGATTCTATAGTTGACCTGGGAGTTACTAAGTGTCATTCTCGGTACTTTCACTTCTTCTGTTTTTTGTTAATTAGATTTAGTTTTAAGGGCTGTGCCGTGAAAAGGCCAATGGACACGTGGTCGGTCGACGCTGTCAAGCCCTCTCCACGTTTAGATGGAGCAACACTTGACAGGGACTTTGAAGTGGACGATGGAAATGGGGTTCTGTTTCATTGACATTCGTTATATCATGAACCCCATCTATAGCTTAGTTTGATGGCTTGTTTTTTGGGGTTTCGCGTAGGTCTATTTGTTAGGTTAAAGGAAAGGCAAGTCCGAATAGACATTACATTTCTTAAAAGAAGAAGGGTATCTCAACAGTAGTAAAAAGAAGATCTTTTTGCTTAACCGCCCAAAATTGTGCTTACTTGTTACGGAGCTTGCCATTTGCTGCTGTCTGATCCAATTTTGACATTGAGCTCACCTTATAAGAAGACGACATCTTTGGTTTGGCCAAGCGTGGCCTAATGGAAAGGGGAGCCAACCTTATTGGAGATAAATAATGCAATTATACTCCATGTCTTGTCAAATTATTCTCCTGCTTTAATGCTCTAAATATCCACACATGTGTCTCTCTTTGTCTTTATTTCCTTGGATAATTTAAGTCTCCTCAAAAGACTTATTATCTTTTTACAAGTTTCACTTTCTAATTCTCAATTAGACTTTCTAATAATTGTAGAAGTATGTTGTGATGGCCAATTGATAGTCCTGATGGAAGTTATCATTTAAACATTTAAATTTAATTTGATATTGTAATTATAATTGGCAATTACAATCAAGAACAATTTAATGATAATATTATACGAATTCTTAAATTTAAACTGGTAAAACAAAAGTATAAGAACTTCTCACAACACTATCACCTCCTTGTAGCTAAGAATATCGTATTAGCATCCTTGAGGCCAAGGCTTAAGTAGAATGATAAATAAATAAGCATACAATGTGGAACACATTAAAAGTATTGGTAGAATTAACTTGCCATGACTTGAACCTTATCCTCGAACTCGTAAGGTGAAGGATACGAAAACTTGCTACCATCATTCCATTTCCTATATGACCAATGGTGTTGTCTTCCACGCACTAATCCTAAATTGCAAACTCATGAATTAAATTGTATAAAGACTTTTATCACAAAGTTTATGACATTATTTAAATAAATAAATTCCATGTTGGTTAATGAAAAAAAAACAGTATTTTCATGCATCAAATAGCCGCAATTACAGTTTCCATGTAAATGGAAGTGAGTCACAATTATCAAAGATGATCTTGGTAACAAGTGACAACCACTCTTTCAGGAATTTTTTTTTTTGTTTAAAATGATTTTCTTAAGCTTACGAGACTGATGCAACCAATAACCAAACTACTCTGGAGACAAGTTTCCAGTTTCCACAAAGATGAGCTCTAAAAGAGGTTAGAGCCTAGAGGTCCGGATCACATGCAAGTGGTAATCTATAATTAATTAAAAGTAAATGATTCTAACTCCACCGAACCGAACCGAACCGAACCGAACTGATCCGAACCATTCGGTTTCATGACGAGGAGGAGGTGACGACGGTGGCAATGACGATCACCATGACAAGAAAGCGTAGAGAAGAATAAAGAAAAGAAAACAAAGCTTACGCTGTTGTGTCCGAAGGATTTTGCTTGTGAAAGCTCCCAACCGTAAAGAAAACAGGAACAGGAACACTACTACTAGAAAGTATTTGTTCCACCAAGTCTACATTCGAGGCATCTCGTCGGCTGCGGCCCACAATGAAAACACACACACACACACTCTCTCTCCCCTCTAAACATAACAAAATTTTCATTCGTGCCATGAACTTGGTTTACCACGATATTTTCTTGATTTCTTTCTGAAAAAAGAAAAAGGTTATAATTGTTGGATGATAATAACCAGGCTTGATTCCAGTCACAAATTTTCTTCTTTAAGATTGTCAATGTTAAATGATGTCCCATTTTGGTCATGTATATCACGTTATGAGAAAAGCTTCCATTGCTTTTGACAAAATTAAACACCAAATAACACGAATATTAATGAAACCCCATCATCACTTGCCCGGTATAAACGGCATCCTACTAAAAAACACGAACTCCTTTCTCTCTTTTTTCCATGACTAGTTCAAAGTAAAAACAGAAATGATTAACTCTTGACCTCCACTAAGGAATAACAAACATTGAATCCAACTTGAGTTATTTCTCTTAAGCAGAAAAATAAAACCACCAAATTTGATTAATTTAATGATACAAAAACATAAGTTGACTTTGAGAGTCCACACTATATGTGACATTGGACACAATTTATGCATTCTGAAATTTAACATGATAGATTCTGCCAAAAGAAGGGTTAAAAAAACAAAATTTAGAGTCGGCTTTCAACGACGGGATGGCTTCTTGCAGAGTCAATGGATTTGTAGAAGTATATTTCTTTTTTCATAAAGATGAAAGTTGCGTAAGCTTGACAACCTATTTCATGGACTCCAGAGTCTAGACCCTAAGAAAAGATAAAATATCTCCTCAAACTCCACCATCTATGCCTTCTGTTTTGCTCTTTTTAAAAGAATAAAGAGATGGAAAAGGCCAAGCCCTAGACCCATTAAAGTAGTAGACCTCCCGGGCTGACTGCAAATGAGGTTTTTTTTTTTTTCGCGGTCAAAATAGAAGCTTCTTGCACTTATTTCTATTTCAAACCTCTTCTTCTCGTAAGGTGTTTTGAAGTCGTCAATACTATAAAGTAAACACAAAATTATTACAATAATGTAAATAAATATGTCCTTTTGACATAAGAGATCCATTCATTTTAGAGTTCCCTTAATCAAAATTGGGGAAGAAAGGCACTACAAATAATTCCAATTAAAAAACCTAAACTTTTATGTCGGGTGTGTGGTATGGTCCGCAATCAGATCAGATGGCACTCTGCAACATCCTTATATGCTAAAGTAACAGTGCAGAATTACCAAAAAGGCTAAGACTAGAGGGAAATATTAGCAAATTTAAGCAGAGGAACTACTGAACGTCATTACATTTGTACAGGCATGAGAAAAATCAGCACAAGAAGTGTAAATTTGGAATTCTACTATACTCAGCAAACTATAGAGCAAGAATGTGATATTGAATATGAACCAGTTACAAATTCGACGGAGGATTAATTAAAATTAGAAAAAAGAAATAGTAATTTGAATTTTTCTTTTTTCCTTCCTTATTGGCAAAGATCACAATTGCACATCTTTCCTTATATATGACAAGGAGCATTAGAAATTTCGAGCAAGTGAAGCCATTATTTACCTGATGTTGACCACCAGCTAAAAATGAAAAAAGAACAGTGGTATATTTCTGTGGTTACCTATGGGGAAATAGTATTCAGTGCCTACCATCTTAGTTAAGCAATTTGGGCAATGAAATTTGATGAAATCCTTTGCCATTCAGACAACTTATACCACGCCAAATGCTGACTGTATTGTAGATGAGACACGAGAAGCAATGGTCTGAGAGGCAAACGCTTGAATCTTCTTCTTGGCATCTGAATTAGAAAGAGCACTTTGTCAGATCAAAGAAATGATCTAAACTGTAGCCGAGAATTAGCATCACATAGAAGGTTCAAGTCAGACTAAGGCTGGGAGTCAAGAGCTCTGCAATAAGCTTGAGCCCAGTTCACCTTCAATCCAATAAACAAACCCACCCAACCAGTTAGAATAAACGGAGGGGCCTCAACCCACCACCAAGTCAATAAAGCGTTTTTCCTTTTCCCGAAGAAAATCAGTAGCATAAAGTCAGTTCTCCATCAAAACAAACGTAACTAAATCCAAGATTTAAGCTGATCTTCGGAGATTTGTGCTTGTAAATATCTGTTTTTTAAGCATGCATAGTCTGTATTTTACTTCTAATTACATGTTATCCATATATCTCTTTGCAGAGAACCAACTTGTGCAGTATAAGATTTAACGCTTGGACAAGGCTCGATCTAGAATTCTTATGTTCTTGCGATCTCAAGAGAGCTAATTTAAGCCCAATCTAGGACCTCGATGAGCCAATGAGCAATTTATTTCCTTAATCTCAACTCCATGCACTTCTTGTTGGACTAGCCTGGCTGGGCAGCCCATTCCATGCACTCACGTAGGCCTGTCAGATAGCTGGTGATACTATGGTTATAATGGTTTCTATTCAAACATTGCACAAAAGAACATGATCAAATAGTAAAGAGTACATGCAGCTATTTCTCAGAACGGATAGCATGTAGTTTAGTTGGTTAACAAACGACTTCTCATGATAAGGCAGCTCTAAACACCACTTTGAACTCTGGAAATTTGGATGCAGAGCCAGAAACAACAATCACACTTACTCAGGAAATTATTTCTAGTAAAAAGGATTCTGTTTTTATGATCATGTAAATACATGCTCTAAATAAATAAAGTACTAGTTAAAATGATTTTTCATATTCAGTGAACTTCTCATAGTGCTATTGGCAGCGGCTGAGCATGAATGGTTTCGGGCTTGAAGGGCCCTGCTCAAGCTACCAAAACCAGGCTTGCCACTTTGGCTGCTATGATGTGTAATCTAGCATTATCACCCTTCATCCCATTCTTCACCACAATTATCACAATATTATAACAGCATTGAAATCACTATAAATCTGAAATGGCAGAATCTCGTACCTTTACGGCATTTGGTGAATCCAATGATGTTGGCAATGCCAAGGCTCAAACAAACACCCACAACCAGGAGATAATCAGCCTGAAACCTTAGAAGCGATAATATTGCAAAAATGATCCAAGCAGCTGCCTGAAAAAGGACAAAACAAAAGAAAGAAATGTTCACTTCAAGTATATCAAGAGTATGGAAAGATTCCTAACCCTACAATGCAGTATGCACATCATTACTTATAAATGGCAATTCTAGAAGATTACGGTGCATTGAGAATAGCAAGATAAAAGTTTTAGATATCCACAAAATCTAGTTAATAATCATCAGCAAGTCCCTTTCAATCCATTTTCCTAACGATCACTCACATTAAGGTACAGTGTCCACCAAAATAGCCAGGAATCCTTTTTGTTAATACGAGCTAACGACTGCATAGAGAGAAAAAAAAAATTACAAACACGAAATGACTAGACTGGTAAAATGTTACCATAAAGCGCATTATGAGATGGGATAACCAAATGTAAAAATGTAAATAATGAACCTGTTCGTCAAGGCACTCAAATCTCCACACGCTCTCACCTTGGTCGTTTATCTCATTCCACCACCTAAGCCCAACTAAGATACGGCCGCTTACATTCTTGACAACCCAAAAATCAAGAGCAGCAAGCACAACAGTGATCACGAAGATGATAACAAAGCTATCAGCGAACAGCGCAGAAAGTAGGTAAAATGTCAAAGCTGAAGCCTGTCAAATAAAAAGTCTGAAAGCAGTTACAGTCGAGAGCAGCGAGTCACTCAATTCTTGAAACAAAGAATTACAAATATAAAAAGATATATCGTGTTCACCTTGAAGAGCACATGAAAGAAGCATGTTTTCGGATTTGCATAGTTTTCTTCAACGTACTACATTGAGAGTAAAATAGAATATATATATATATATATATATATATATATATATGAATCTGAACAATAAGAATTCTTAAATCACGTAACAGACAAAGACACAAAAAAACAAGAGATCTGATATCTAGCAATGATGATTGGAATCAAATTTTAAACTGAATTTCAAGAGCTGAAGAAAAAAGATTCATAGTTACGAGTAATATCATGAGGTGAGAGATTATACGGCATCAAATTAAATTCCACTTTTTGTATTAAGACTTTGGATTTTGGTTGAATTTTACCTGGCTTAGATCCATGAGTAAGACGATTATCCAATGAAAATTGTGACTCTCCTTTCTTTAGAAAGCTTTAATGGATTGTAGAGGCATCAGAGGTTCCGATAGAACCAATTTGTCTGGGGGGAGTCTCACTCTGCTTGGCACTTTTCGCTCCTAAAAAATTTCCCTCGTTCGCGCACGGAACGTTTTATTGTTCTGCTTTTTCTTTTCTACAGAATGGACGCGAGGCCCTTTTGCCGCCTTGATTAGTTCATCCGACTTAGCTCAAAGGCCCTAGTAGTGATTAGCTTGAATGAACTGGGTCCAACTGCCACAGGCGATAAATGCAGGGCCTTCGATTTGTTTAGTAGGATTTTGGTCCTTTGCTGGGTACTGTGTTAGTTAGTTAGTAGCTTCAGATGAAAAAGTTTAAAGGGAAATTTTGTCACAAACACATTTAAAAATTAATTACTCTTTTTAATTATAGCGTCATAGACATATGATAAGTGGTAATGTTTTAAACTTATTTATGATATTTAAAATCTCCAGAGTTGATGTATAGTATAGTTTTTCTTTAAATTTAATTTTTTTTCTTTAGAAAAAGGGGGAAAGGTAATTAACATTAGACTGTTAATACGAATGGCAATAAGTTTTGCCAACTATAGTGTATAGGCTACTAGACACTTCATGGATCATTCCGGAAATGTCTCCATCCTCAAATTAAATATAGTGGGTGATTCACGTTTAAGTCCCCTTGGAAGTAGAACCAATGAAATGGCGACATCAATCATCTATTAACCAAATGAAAATAACACATGGAATTAGTCAAGGCTTGTCAAGTACCAATCTGAGCCACAAAAGTTAACTCAAAAATCATACTTAGGTCTTAATTTTGCTCAAACGACTTTACTATTTTAGTCTGAGAAAAAAAAACGGAAAACAAATAACAGTCCAAACCAAGGGAAAAAACAGGGACAAGGAAAAAGAAATAGAACAGTTGCCTCTTGAATAATTGGAAATAGGATTTATAGAATGGTTCAAGTTGGCTGAACGTCGGGGCTAAAATTTTCCAGCAGGGCCCATTTGTGATCTGCCAAGTGCGGATAGTGGATTGTTGGCAGATGCTGCTGCACAGGACTTGTAAAAAGAGGGAGCGTCCTTGGTGACAATCAATCGAGGAGTACTGACCACGAAACTGGTGCAGTGGAACCTTTTAGAATCACATGACAAACAAGCTAGCCCCAGCAATGTGGGCCCAACGAAGGTTTAAAAATTTCAGGGCTCCACATTGTTTCCTGTAGCACGTGGACTGGGAGAGGACGGGGAGTCTGAGTCTGCTTTAGTTGTTCCATGCAGTCCAAAGAGACAGATTCGACGGGTTTCTTAATTTGTCTGCTTGTTGTGAATTTGACTGAGTCTCAAACATGTCAGGAAAGTGAAAACAAGCTCTGGGTTTTAATTTCGACAGTTCAGCAAATGGACGAGAAAAAGAGAAGGAAGTACCTATTCTATCAGTCACAAAATGGACTAGACACTTGTAAAAGTTTTGATATATATCTATATATATATATATATATATTCTTTTAAGTTCCATTTTTGTAAGCTGTACAACTTAAAAACAAACAATACACAGAAGCTGAGATAAAGATTTTTTTACAATTATGAAAATTTCGGATTTCAGAACAAATTTGGATTGGTGGGGGTGCACTTCTTTAAAGTATTCAAGAAAACAAATGAGGGACAGATTGGTGACTTGTTTGGAACTTTAGCTCCAAAGTAACATCAATCATGGCAAAGGCAAACAATCAAAGTACTAATTTAAGGACAAAACTAGGATTTGCATATTAGTAGTAGCATGTCATCAATAATAGTAGAACGAATCATGGTACTAGTGGTGGAGGAGATTGCACCAAACCAGACGCACCTACCCAACTACATTCAGATTCTCATTACTAACCATTTAGCTATTAAAAAAATTATTAAGTGAAAGAAAGTATTCCTCAAAACAATTGAAAAAGGAAAAAAATAATTTTAATCAAAGATCCTCTTATAGAGGCATATCATATTTGCATAATTATCAGACTTTGTTTAGGCAATATTGATGGAGAAGAAAATAAATAATTGAGATAAAAGTGACTAGAGTTATAGCAAAATTCACTTCATTTTGGTGACAAAAATGGCAACATATAAGTTCAAAATTTCCAATTATTGGAGACTTTACTGGTTAATTCCAGAACCCATAAGGATAAAAGTGAAAGTAACATGTAATATTTTTTGCATAAAGAAGTTAGAAGTGCATTAAATGGGTAATTATAAATTAAGACCATTACTACTTTGGCATAGAAAGAGGGATTCTTCTACATGATTCAAGGCTGTGATCTCGCATAAAATAGCTTTGAATTGTCGAGAATCTTGTTGATTTTCTACCACCTTTGCTGCCTTATACTATCCACCTCAACCTCACACCAAGCAAGGCACAAATGAGTACGGTTCTACTTTTATTTGCTTGTTTGATTATTCATGGTCGCAAATTTCGGATATCATCCCCGAAGGAGTAAATATTAGTTGCTATTTCTGATCCAGTACTCTTACCAAATACAAAACTCTCTCCGCTGATCTTGAGTACTTTGAGTTTTGATTGGATGATTTCGATGATGATATGTTGATAGGACAAAGTTTATGTCCCGTGATCGACATGCACCAAATCGCAGCTGATTAAAACTCTTTTCCTCTTACAACAAAATATAAAGACCTTCTAGCATCTTCCACTACCACTATTACGGTAGGTCCCATTCCAGAACTTTTTCGGAACCACTACTGCCACCGTTGGATCATCTTGAAGGACACGTGTATGGCAAATACACAAACATGATCGGAACTGAAACATAAAATTTTGCATTAACTGTCTAGAATTAACCTCTCCGGTTCAGGTTCTATTTAAACACCTTCAGCCATGTCAAGTTCTTCAAGGAAAAAACTCAGCAAAGCCAAAGCGGAAAGAGCTCTCTTCAGTTCTCCTTTAGCCATCTCCCTCCCGGCCCTCTACTGCCTTTTAGACTCCCATGGCTCCTGAACTGGTTCAAGCTGCTGCTAAACCAACCGCTTTAGCCAAACCTGTCACGTTGCCTAAGCGGGCTTATGTCACGTTCTTGGCTGGAAATGGAGACTACGTGAAAGGTGTTGTAGGGTTAGCCAAAGGTTTAAGGAAAGTCAAATCCGCGTACCCATTAGTAGTTGCCGTTTTGCCCGACGTGCCTGAGGAGCACAGGCGGGTACTGGAGAACCAGGGTTGTATCGTTCGAGAGATCGAACCCGTTTACCCGCCTGAGAACCAGACACAGTTCGCCATGGCTTACTACGTCATCAACTATTCTAAGCTCCGTATTTGGGAGGTACGTTCTTTGCTACGTTGCACGTGGTTAATTAATTTGCTGGTTCTGTCTGTCAACGTGGCGGCCTCTCAGTATTTTAGCCTGCGTTAACCTGGGCATAATGTCTGGATTATCAGGCGATACATGTTTCAAGAAAGTTCAATGGGATCTTATTTTTTTTGACGAGAATGCCCTTCCATGATCTGGACGGTTATTATTGTAAAGAGGGGTGTTAGTGTCTTTTCATGCCAACAAATGTTATAAGACTCTTGAGTTGACTTACGGTCTGTAACATGATTTGTCTTGTATAAGTACGCTAGTTTTATTTATACGAATTCTTTTCATTTAATTTCCTGGTATGAATTTTGTGGGTGCAGTTCGTTGAGTACAGTAAAATGATATACCTGGACGGAGACATTCAGGTATTTGACAACATTGATCACCTGTTAGATTTGCCTGATGGGCATTTTTACGCTGTAATGGACTGTTTCTGTGAGAAAACATGGAGCCACACCCCACAATACAAGATCGGTTACTGCCAACAGTGCCCTGACAAGGTCAAGTGGCCTGCCGAGATGGGTCAGCCCCCTGCTCTTTACTTCAACGCCGGCATGTTTGTGTTTGAGCCCAGCCTTTCCATCTATGAAAATCTCTTGGAGACCCTTATAATCACCCCTCCTACCCCATTTGCTGAGCAGGTATCTTGAAAAGTTTTCAATTGATGAAATTAATAATTCAAAAAGTAAAGAAATTAAATGATCGGTTTGTAGGATTAAAGTAAACTGATTTGGACATTTTGTTGGTGACAGGACTTTTTGAACATGTTCTTTAGGGACATTTACAAGCCAATTTCTTTGGTATACAACCTTGTTCTCGCCATGTTATGGCGTCATCCAGAGAATGTGGAGCTGGACAAAGTTAAAGTTGTTCATTACTGTGCAGCGGTAAGTAGTTTAAACAAGAAAGTTCTTATTAGAGAATTTTTTTTTTCTTCTTAACTAACACTTGGTCTTAGTCTTGATTGCTGACTGTGTGGTGCGTGGGAGTAAACAGGGGTCAAAACCGTGGAGGTACACAGGGAAAGAAGAGAACATGCAAAGAGAAGACATCAAGAAGCTTGTGCAGAAATGGTGGGACATTTACAACGACGAGTCACTTGATTACAAGAAACCAACCGTTGCCGAAGGACAGGCAGAGCCCGTGAACCTGCAGCCATTCCTGGCGGCGCTCTCAGAAACTGGTGCAGTCCAATACGTGACCGCCCCATCAGCTGCGTGAACATGGCCAGCTATCGTTTGGAAGAAGGATCGGATCAATACATCAACTAATTAAACCATAGATGTAAAAAATTAAAGAGCCAAAAAGGGGGCAAATTCCTTTTCCCTATTGAAAGGCGGAGGGGGTGTTAAACAGGGATTTGGAAATAAAAGCTTCCAGATTTTGCCTTCTTTTTTTTTTTGTTCTTTTCCTGGTGTCGAAGTGATCAAGTCTAGAGGCAACTTGACGTGTGGGGTCACAGTTGTATGCGTCTGTTCATAATGTTTTTCCGAAAGGAGTCTCTGCTAATGAAAGGGTATGCAGAAATGGGTCTTTTCCAGCAATGCTGGTGAAATAAAAATACAGTACATGTTTCTGAATCACGTGGTCCAATTGCCAAAATCTCTAGTATATTTATAGATCTCTACTGCAGCTTTCAAATCCCAAAAATATGTCTTCATTAATTTATGGATTCATCTCTCTTCTTGTCAAGCCTGCAGGCTGGGAGGTCCTCACACTAGAATGAGAGTGAGAGTCTTAAATTATCTTCTCGTTAACATTGTTTTTCAAGGTCCGATTAATATACTCTTAATAACAAGAAATGCTGGCCTTTTACCATATAACAAGTTATCGGTTTTTAAATATTGAAAATGACACTGATGCGGAAGGCGTCATGGTCCACAAAGTTGTGGACCTCGCGTCGATGATCTCAGAGTATCATTTCCAATTCCATTTCATTTGTCAACAACAAAACATATTTTTATTATGTATTTTTCTCTATATTGTACTTAAATTATATATATTTGGTTGATAGTTTTATATTTTTTCAAAAAATAAAAAGAGAGAATAGAATAAAAATATAATTAATAATAAAAAGTAAAGAAAAATACATAAACACTTTCAAATTTTGTCTATAATTTAATATAAATTCATTAGTTTTTGAAACATACAATTCGTTACAAACTTATAAGCGACATTAACAGTAAACCTAAAACATTTAAAATATTTTTTTTTTACTTTTTTTCATTATTTTTTTTCTTAGTCAGCCGGCGGCCCTCCTTACACCGGTCGGCCATCCTCAGCAGGATCTCCCCAAGAGAGCTCCTGTTGGGGGGGAGGGGGGGCGCGGATGGGAGATCCGACCAAAGCTACTTGGCCAAAGCCGAATATAGGGCTTCGACTGCAGGAAGAGGTGAAGGAGAGAATTTTTTTTTTGAATAAAAAAATAAAAAATAAAAAATTATAGTTTTTATAAGATGGTAATTTTTAAATTACTGTAAAGTAAAATTATTTTAAAAATATTTTCGTATCATCAAATTAATAAAAACATTAATAATTGGACTTATGTGTGCAATGAAATATTTTTTTTGGATGAATTGTTTATATTGAAAATTAATAAACACAAGTAAAATTATGGGTAAAACTTGAGGATATTAATATATTTTATTTAAAAATTAAAATATTAATTAAAAGAAGCCGTAGTATAATTTATAAGAAAGGAGAGAAGGAGACAAGCACCTAGCGAAGAAGCTAATTATAAGAGAGGGACCATGTAAGGCCCTCTTAGTCATGGGAGAAGGACGATGTTGTATCGGAAACATTCGAAAAGACAAAGAGCCAAAGGGTGTAAAGCCCGTGGGAAAAGCAGCCAGGTTACCAGGGGTATCATGAAAAAAAAAAAGAATTGAAAATGGGGAACGACTCTGTGGAGAAGGAGACAATTGAAGAAGGATATTATTGAAAAACTATTTGGAGAAAAGGAACTACCTTGTTGATCGAGAAGGATCGGGGTCTGATGGTTATATAACGCATAAAAACTTGGTCATTTTGAAGGAAGCAGAGATCTCGTGGGAGCCTTTGGACTAGATTTTCGTCTGCCAAAGGAACCAATGATCAAGGCTTTCCCTACATTGGATATATGGTGGCTGAAGGTGTCAAACAAGAGGATAAGAGGTCTATGCTAAAGTTAAATTATATGTTTTTTTTTTGTTCATAATAATATTACTTTAATGGATCAAAAAGGGAATGGGAAGGGGAAAAATAAAGAGGTTGGTTAGAAGGTTGCATTGTCTTCTTGTAAGAGACCAAATTGAAAGTTGTCATAGGAATTGTTAGTGTCTATGAATATGTTTGGGGTAGGGATAAAATTCAAGGCCATTTTGTGGAGGTAGAGGGAAGATTAAGAGGGATCATAAGTATTTGATAGGAATTTTTTTTTATATGGAAGAGGTAATTGCCAATAGACATGAGGTTAGGAAAATCAATAAGAGGTGTGCCTTGGGAATGTTAACATTCCCAACGATGAAGGTAAGGGGAAGCTACTTTGAGAGGAATTGGTAGGAGTGATCAAAAGGAGGGGTGTTTGGCGGTGCTTAGGTGGGGTTTCAATACGGTAAGGAATGAAAAAGAGTGGATTGGGAAGGGTGAGGTGTGAAGCTCTACAACTTAATTTGAGAAGTTTATGAATGAATCTAAGTTAGCTAATTTTCCAACGTTGGGCAGTAGGTTCACATGATATAATAATAGAGAGGATGCAACATTTAGTAGACTCCATAGGTTCCTCATTAAATTAGAGTTTTTTGGGTGTTATGATAATATAATTCAAAACTGGCAGCCAAGCTGTTAATAATTCAAAATTTTTAAAATAATAAAATAATAAAAACTTATTTAAAAATTTTTAAATAATTCAAAATTTTTATTAGTTACTATGCCTTTTCCTATCTATCTCCTCTTCTTCAATAGTAGCCATGCTGAAAGCCTTTATTGACAGCATTTGTAAGCAGTGCTATGACTTCAGTTTTTGCACTTCAGCTCTCGGCACTGACCTTTACTTGGCTGCATCCGATTTGCATGGCCTTGCCCTGATCTTTGTTTTAGTGATTGTTGCTCAAATTCAGAACACATTCGGTCAAATCCCAAACACTCTAAAAAAATTGAATGACCTTCTTGGCCAACAATGACTAGGGGTTTGCCTAAAAGATTGTAACAGTTCATTAGGGAATGTTCAGAGTTCATTCGGCTTTATGTCTAAAAATGCTTATTGGGACCCCTTAAACTTTGTTAGAGATAGAATAAACGAAGTTATTAATCGTCATAATATCTTTAGGAGGAATACCCCAATAGCCACATCGCTGATAGTCAGGGATGATATCAATGGGATCAAATTATCAAAGATCATTTTGCTAATCATTGATCGTCTTATACCAAGGAAAGTTGTAGATCAAGCCAAATTGTAGTTGTTGTTATTATTATTATTGAAAAAATTACCATTGATACTCATAGATGAGTTTAAGGTGCCAGTGGTATGTAGGTGGAATTAATAGATAAAAACCATAGTGATGCTCAACTATACCTATTTCATTTAACCTTTTATAATTTAGTTATTTCATTGAAAAAAATTTAAAATGAAAGTGTAAACATGTTTACCTATTTCTAATGAATTAAACTAAATGCAATCAAGGGATTGACATAGGACTTAGAAGACTACTGATTTAAATGATTTTGAATTGTGTTTATGAGATATTGTTTACTTCGAGATTTATTTTCATGGTTGGCATGATATTTAAAAAAGTTCTTAAATTATTTAAAAAAATTCAAATAAACTCTTGTATTTTTATTACGAGTCAAATAAATCTTTATAACTAATAATTGACTTAATCAAAATGTTATTTGTCATTTTATGTCATGCGACGCTGACATGATATATTAACATATCATAATTGATAATAATGTGATATATTAATATATCATAATTAATGATGATATGACTTGTTAATGTAGCATAATAACATGATCATATGATTTTTTTATCTTTTATATTAGTGTCACGTTAATGTGATATGGATATAAAATAATAAATAGTATTTTGACTAATAATAATTAGATAACTATTAATTATAAGAGCTTCCTTAATCTAAAATAAAAATATAAAAATTTAATTAAATATAATAAAATAATAAAAACTTATTTTATTTTTTTTAAATAGTTAAGAAATTTTTTCTAGCATGATATCTTCATGAGTTTTGTTATTTTTTAAAAAATACCTCGTAGGGAGAAGAACATATCCTTATTTATAAATTAGAGCCCAATCTTTAATTATCAAAGAATATGGGGTCTTTTCACCTCAACAAAGAGGGCAATTACCTTTTTTCCCCTTTGAAATACATATCTTTGGAGGTCTACGTTTGGCTTTGGCACTTTTTACGTCTCTTTTTAAATAGTTACTTTTACATTTCAAAATTGTTTCCTTAAAATGTCACTTCTTACAAATTAAAGGTCATCTTATCACTATTTTTTTCAAAAAATATTCTTCCTATGATAATTGATTTAAAGTAATTAATTTAAAAGTCAATAAATGACGACATAATACCGAGGAAAGAGGTGCCATATTGTATTGGTGACCATAAATTAAAATTTTAATATTAGAACTTAAAATCTCCTATAAATATTGAGAAGGATCTTTAACAATAAAGACGTGATTAATTTTACGTTAAAATTCAAATCAGAAGGATTTTAAGAGTCTAAGGGATTTGGGTTGACAACCTTTTGGTCAAATTTCCAATCTAGGAGAATATTCTGCATGCATGGAAAGAAATCTGGTTGAAGCAAATGAGACAAAAGAATAATAATCAATGGATCCTCTGTGCGCATAATCTCCGCTAATGTATCTGAAATTGAGAATTTCCACGAATGCACTCTACAACCACTATATAATATATATATATATATATTTATGTTTCTTAGGTATACAGAAAAATTAAGAACAAAAAAATGGTTTCCTTCAAGTGCTTGCTTTCAGTAGCCGTCTTTTTCCTAGCCAGCTTTCTTTTCTTCAATTGTTGCCATGCTGATGAAGCCTTAATCGACAGTGTCTGTAAGGAGTCTCAAGACTACGACTTTTGCACTTCGACTATCAAGAACCACGCTCGCTCACCTACAGCAGACTTGCATGGCCTCGCCTTGATCGCCGCTTCCCAGACTGTCAGTCAAATTCAAGACACACTCGATCGAATCCCCACCATTCTTAAACAAGTGCAGGACCCTCTTGGCAAACAGCGGCTAGGGGATTGCCAAACTGAGTACAACACTTCACTGGGGAAGTTCCAGAGCGCATTTGGTTCGACGTCAAATAAAGCTTATTGGGATGCCTTGACCTTTGTTAAGGATGGAACCAACACAGTCATTGATTGTCATAATAGTTATAGAAGGGATGGTCCGATAGCCACATCCCCGATAGCCGAGGACGATGACAAGGTGTTCAAGTTATCAGAAATTATTTTGATAATCATTGATCGACTCATTTAACTGAATTAAAATTAAATAAGTGCCAATTTGATCTGGTGTTATGTTTATTTTTTAGGGACATGATGTTCGATTTGTTTTTTTGAAAGGCATGATTAGGGGCTGACACAATTAATTCAAAAGCTTAAAGTGAAATATTCAAATGGGACTTTTTTTATTGAAATTAAAAAAATCATAGTTCCTTCATCCTAACTTTTACTATAGCAAGATTTCTTGTTAATACTTTTTCCAATGTTCTTCATCTCTTTTTATTCATTCTTAAACACTTTTATCAATTGTTTTATTTTTCAATAATTTCATTTCTAAATCAATCCAAGAACTCATATAAGTAATATGATCATTACTCATTTCATGACTCTTAAGCTTAGCACTAAAATTTTTCCAATCTCTCGTACCAACATTAGTTAGTTTACTTGTACTAAAAGCCAAATTAAACAATTTGTAACAAAAACAAAATACTCTATCTAAGTCTTTTGAATAAACTAGACATCTTCTTTTATGCGTCTTCCCATTTACCAACTTTTAAATATAATATGTAGTAGAAAAATGTCAGTGAAAATTCATCTTTAAGAAAATCTAAGTCATTAACTTTAATTTGACCTTTTTCTACTAATAAATGTTTTAGTAGTGAGGAGGGATTCGTTACACTTCATAATTTATAACAGATAATAATTTTATATAACATGTAAATAAAAAAATAAAAAAAACTTACAATAAGTTTTAGAAAAAAATTTTAAATTTTAATTCATCAATTATTGATTCTATATTGAAAAGGATAGTAATGTTTTTTTTCAATATAAATAAGATCAATATCTAATTTCTCAATATAAACAAGAGAAATTAATCTATCAAGTAAGATTTGCGCTTCAACTATCTAAAACCACGCTTGTGCAATTACAGCTAACTTGCATGGCCTTGCCTTGATTGCTGTTTCTTACTTCTATTGCCTTGATTGTCATAAAGTACTTCTTTAACTTTGTTAAGGATGGAACTAACACAATTTTCGATTGTCATCAATATTTATAGAAGGAACGATCTAATAGCTACGTCGTCGATAGCCAAGGACGACACCAATGCCATCCAGTTGATGGAAATCATTTTGATAATCAACAGTCGACTCATGAAATAGAAGAATAAAAAAATGCCAATTTGAGATGAGAATGAATTAGATAAAGGGGGAAGAAGATAATTATATTTATATCTCTTTATACCTTTTATGTAACTTGAGAAACGAGAATAAATTGTAACTATCATCAAATATTTTTATTTATCTGACGATAGATACAAAAGAGTTGAATTTAATCTTCTTTGTCTCAAATTATACTTGATAAAAGAAAATTACTATAAATTTATATATACTTCCCATTACATTTTCCTCTTTGTATAAAAAAGTATCATGTATGTAAAATAGAGGGAAGAATTGTTTTGTTTGTAATTGCAGATATAATGCAATGAATATCCAAATAATGTCTCCTTAGATAAATGTGCACTTGGGTTTTTAAGGGTTAATATTGGTTAGAATAAGGCAATACCTTTTCTATTATTCTTCAAATAAAGGAAAAGAAGAATTCCTTGATAATAAAATCGACTGAGCTAGGCATCTAAACTAATTACAAAGAGTTTGATGCGTTGACAAAAAAAAAAATCAAATTATAACATAAAGAAAAAAAATAAACAACTTGTTTTAAGTTGTGAAAAAATAATAAAATATATATAAAAGATTCTGAATATTCTGTATGAGAATTAAACTAACTGTATCATAATCCTATATTCCTATTGTAATCTAATAACTTTGTAATTTAACAAAATCTCAGAGAACGTAGACTATAATGTTTAACATTTTCAATGAAATAAGGCAATTTTCATTATTAGGTCATTGGGTGTGCATGGTGCAACCTAAAAGATCAAAACGCAGCCGTTTGAATGATACTTGAAACGTTGTCGCTTAACAATAATCGTGCTTTACTGATTCAGCCTTGCCAATAGAAAAAGGGCGGAGCGCCCTCGGTGACAAACCTTTTCCCTCACTCTGCAAAATCCAAAAGCAAAATCACAGCAACAAAAAGACCCAAAAAAAGAAAAAGAAAGAAAGAAAAGAAGCTCCATAACTTTCTATTAACCAGATATCGCAAAATAAGCAATGATAATTCGTCTCTCTCTGTCTCACCAATCCCCTTCAAGGTACGTTTCATTATTCTCATTCCTTCCCTTCAAGTTCTTTTGCTCTGATTCCAATCCTCCCTTAAGCGACGACGTTGACACCGTCCACCGCATCATAGCTAGCTCTACTTCTTCAAAAAACTTGACCCAGTCCTTAAAATCAACTGGGATTTTTCTTTCAAATGATTTAATCGATAAAGTACTAAAAAGGGTCCGGTTTAGCCATGGAAATCCATTTCTAGCTTTTGAGTTCTTTAAATATACTGGAAAAAGGAAAGGGTTTTATCACACTGCTTTTTCTTTGGATACTATGCTCTATATTTTGGGTAGGAGCCGTAAATTTGATCAAATTTGGGAGGTTTTAATTGATATTAAGAGAAAGGATCAGTCTTTGATAACCCCAAGAACAATGCAAGTTGTTTTAGCTAGAGTTGCTAAGGTTTGTTCGGTTAGAGAGACTGTAGATAGTTTCAGGAGGTTTAAGAAGCTTGTTTCTGAATTCGATACAGCTTGTTTTAATGCTTTGTTAAGGACATTGTGTCAAGAGAAAAGTATGAAGGATGCTAGGAATGTTTATCATAGTTTAAAGCATGATTTTCGGCCAAATTTGCAGACTTTTAATATACTTTTGTCCGGGTGGAAGTCCTCGGAGGAAGCTGAGGGGTTTTTCAATGAAATGAGGGGATTGGGTATTAAACCGGATGTTGTTTCATATAATTGTTTAATTGATGTGTATTGTAAGAATAGAGATATAGATAAAGCATATAGGGTGGTTGAAAAGATGACAGATGAGGAAATTTGGCCTGATGTGATAACTTATACGAGTATTATTGGGGGATTGGGGTTGGTTGGTCAGCCTGATAAAGCTAAAGATGTTTTGAAGGAAATGAAGGAGCATGGATGTTACCCAGATGTTGCTGCGTATAATGCTGCCATTAGAAATTTTTGTATAGCAAAGAGGCTTGGTGATGCTTATAATTTGATGGATGAAATGGTTGGAAAGGGTTTGAGTCCCAATGCAACTACTTACAATCTGTTCTTTAGGGTCTTCTATTGGTCAAATGATTTGAGAAGCTCATGTAGTTTGTATCAGAGGATGATGGATTCTGGGTGCCTGCCAAATACACAATCTTGTATGTTTTTAATTAGGTTGTTTAGGAGGCATGAAAAGGTTGGGATGGCGCTGCAGCTGTGGAATGACATGGTGGAGAAGGGTTTTGGGTCTTATGTTTTGGTATCTGATGTGTTGTTTGATCTGCTTTGTGATATGGGAAAGCTGGTGGAAGCAGAAAAGTGTTTCTTGGAAATGATAGAGAAGGGCCATAAGCCTAGCAATGTTTCTTTCAGGAGGATCAAGGTGCTCATGGAATTGGCAAACAAGCATGAGGCTGTTAAGAACTTGAAAGAGAAGATGGCCATTTTTGGGTCTTCAATCCAGCTTCCTGGAGGTGAGGAGAACCTTGAAGAAACGGTAGATCTAGACTCACTTAATGTTAATCATGTAAAAACTAACTAGTGTGGCAACTATGGTGGGATTATCATATGAAAACTTCTTTTATGTTCGTATTCTTGGGTTGGTTCTTCAATCCATCACCAAGTGGGGGCTATTGGTCTGGAACATTTGACTTGTTTTGGTCTAGTTCAGTGGTTTTCAATTGGTTTTTAAAAACGATGTCAATAACTCTGTCAGACAAAGGAGGGGTTAAATACTTTTTCCTGCTCCTATGCATGATGCGATACTCTGTTGGAGGTAGCAGAGTTGGTCTCCTTTCTTATTGCACAATGGCGGGAATAGTATTTTGTTTCAACATACTTATTTGCTTCTCCATCTGGAAGTTGATCTCAGTTCCTATCATTCCTATGGAATTCTCAAGTAGCATTTGGAACTGATAGTCTCACTGGATGTGAGGAAGCTGACATTTGAAACATTTCCTCTATATATTTTCACAGAATCTGGAGCTGCAGGGCTGTCTGATTTCTCTTCCTTCCCATAATAGCCTCAGATTGCCACTGAATTTCACAAATATGATTTCTCTATGCGATGTTCATTTATTGCAGCAATTTTCAGCAAGCTGGCAAAAGACCTTAATTACTGATCTGGGCTCAAGCTGTGGATGTTTTAGTCATATTTTAATTTAACCCTCCGAGTCTCTAGATTTGGAAGCCCAAGCAGGGTGTGGCAGCCTGGAATTACAACTTTTATTTTGACTTCATTTGATTGTTATATAACAACGGTGATAACTCAGCTGGAATTTTAATCCTTGGAGGGTAAGCTGTTATTGGAGAATTGCAGTGTCACATCTTCATTTTCGATGATGCTCATGATATTCATTGTGTGAATCAGTCTCTGATATTGATGTCTGTAAAACTACTACTGAACCCTGTTTTGGGCTACGGCAGGCTACCTGTTTGTTCTTTTCTGTGGCTTCCCAATTGCTCCATTCATCATCTTGAAAGGCCCCGTCCGCACTACTTTTATCATTCATCTCCTAAACGTGCCCTAAAGCATTCTTAAGATTTATAATAATATTCTTATATTAAGCAAAAATTAACAATTAATATAATAGATTCAATGCACTGGTCAAAAAACTATTACCTAATATTGTAATCTTAAAGAATGTCTTTAAAACACTTCTCAGTTGATCAGGTCTTAGATAAATCACACAATTGCAAGTGGTTGGTCTCAAACCAGCATATTCAAGAATACGATGTAAAGAAAAAACTTATACTGAATATTTAACATTACAGTAATGAAACGGGCTAACCATCAATTTCCACCAAGAAAAGAACGGCTGCAAAACTGGGGGAATTTTTTTTTTTTTTTGCAGCTATCGAGATAATACCATAATTCAAACTGAAAATATATCGATTATTCTTAAGCTACAAGTAACAAATGGCAATGTTTGCAAGAAACAAAGAAACATAAGAAACCAAAACACTTAAACCGGGATAGACATCCATAAATCCGTTAAGGGGCCAGCATTAGTGAGACAACTCTCTTATGCCATCTATGCCTGCAATTGTATTACATATATCAGCATAAGTAAATAAAAGGAAGAAGAAACTGAAGAAATTCAAAAGCTTACAATTTGTTACTTCAGGTTTAATTATTATTATCGAAGTCATATGC
>NW_018397258.1:4408307-4453037 GCF_002168275.2 Theobroma umbraticum | reverse complement strand
CTTGTTTGCAATGTTGTTTGAGAGCCAGTCCAGTCCCTCATACAGCCCTTCACCGGAAGTGGCACACGTGCTCTGGATATACCTGCAAAATACATAATATAGAAAGTGTCGTAGATATCCACAAACAGAGAGGATAAAACACTTGGATATGCATACACAGAGAGAAAAAGAAAGTAATCTCATCTTACCAGTGGCGCTGGCGGAGAGAATGAAGGCCGAGCTTGTCAGTAATCTCAGCAGCATTCATAGCGTTTGGAAGATCTTGCTTGTTGGCAAATACCAGCAGCACAGCATCCCTCAACTCATCCTGCCAATGCACATTAAATAATATAGTAAATTTCAGCAAGACACCCCCTCTAGTGTGCAACTTTTCATAATTCCAGCATGTTCATTAGAATCACAGGACTGGCAATAAGAAATTTTATGCTCAAGTACCTCATTCAACATCCTGTGCAACTCATCTCTAGCTTCAACCACACGATCTCGATCATTGCTGTCAACCACAAAAATAAGTCCTTGTGTGTTTTGGAAGTAATGTCTCCACAATGGTCGGATCTATGCAGAGAAAATCAAAGCAAATCAGCTAGTGGAATAATTAAGGTAAACAAAAACCTATGAATACTTTTTCATTTTTCAAACAGATCTGACAATATCTAAGATATACTCAAAACATAAGGTCCAATTTTAACTGCTAACCTTTGCATATACCTATCAGGCATATTGAGGACTTATCTTCAAAGGACTACACATATTCAGGTTATCAAGATGCTTAATTGCTGATAGATTACATAAGACCAGCACAAATGCCATTTATAACCACTCCTTTCCCCTTTTTTGGATAATTATAAAATTTTCCGATAATTGATACCCACTCCTTTTCACAAGGGGAAATAGAAACAACAGCTAAGAAGGTATTAAACATAACATATGGAAAAACACCCTATTTTTTTATTTGATGCACTCTTTACAATTAAAACTAAACCTAGTTACCTTGTCCTGGCCACCAACATCCCAAACGGTAAAGCTGATGTTCTTGTATTCCACGGTCTCAACATTGAAACCTACAAGGATATATCATAATTAGAAATATCCTACTTTGGTACAAAATTCATTTGAATGACAAATATTAAAATTTATTTGAAAAAGAAATGTTAAAATTCATACGGCAAAAAGGACTTACCAATGGTAGGAATGGTAGTGACAATCTCTCCCAACTTAAGCTTGTAAAGAATGGTGGTTTTACCAGCAGCATCAAGCCCAACCATCAGTATACGCATCTCCTTCTTGGCGAAAAGCCGGCTGAATAGCTTTGTGAAAGACAGCCCCATTTTTCACGTCTGCCAAACACCAAAATCATCGATTTAATTTGAAATCAAAATAAATATAGCATATTCAAGATCAGAGCAGATCCAATGGCTAGAATTCAAAAAACACAGAAGATCGTTTGAGGAACGATCGGCACAAAACCAGGCCTTAATTGATCCAGATCAAAACATAAAAATCTGAATCCAATCTATTACGATATAATTTCAATTCGAAAAATGTAGATCGGAGCACTTTAACGAACTTACGACGCTTCCAAGACTCAGATCAGATGAAACTATGCAAGGAATTGAAAATTCGAGAGATTTAAAACAATTTAGAAGCAAAATTGACGTGAAGTTTTGAAGAACATTGAAAAAGGAAAAGGCAGATCAGGAGAGATCGGCTAAAGCAGAGCCAAATAAAGTGAGAAATGAGAAAATCTTGTTGGTTTTGAGAAGAAAGAGAGAGACTTGCCTGAGAGAAATGCGAACGGTTATTACGCGGAATCGAACGAAGCAGAGAAGCGAAGATCTCCCCCTCTCGAAATCAAAGGAGCTGTCCTTCAATGTTTTACGCAGATTTGGAGATTGGGTATTTATAGATCCAAACAGGATCTTAGTTGACGGAACACCGTCTTCTCTTTTTGATTTTTCACAGAACTTTGGCAGTTAGTTAGCATTGTCCTCTATGACGCCGTTATGACGACGCTTGATTTGAACGCGTTGTTGTTCGTAGTCTGTTTCGTAAATGGGAGGTAGGGTTCCCTAGCGGGGATAGTGAGTTTTAAAATAATTGAATAAAACTAAGTTTTTTTCAATAAAAATTATTTACTTATTTTGGTCTTCAATTTTTATTTTTTTTTGTAAAGGTATGTTTTTAAAAAATGAGGAGAGAACGCTTCTCTCTATGGCTTTATCTAAATTTTTTTAAAAATTTATTTTTAAAAGAAATTATTTTTTTTATGATTTTTTTAAATTTTTATTTGAATTGATTTTTACTTTTAATTGATAAATAAGTTGAAAGAAAATCAAACTAAAAAAACACTAAATCTAATGCATATCTCATGTTACCCTTAATGATAAATTTGAATATTTAATAATTATATAATAAATAATATTTTACATCTATGGTTTTAATAATATTAGGAAATGGGGAGACCAAGGTCTAGGTTGCCCTCCCTATCCTATTCCCTCCCATTAGGAATAGTGAGAGGCGTTATTGTTATTGAACCCGCAGCTATTCGCCATGTAATGGTCCACAACTCCAGGCGGAGCCTTGAATTTTTTTACCCAAAAGAAGGTTCATGATCCAATGACACCAAAAGCATTGAACCAGGGGCTGGACAGGATGGCACAGAAAGAACAGGTTGATGTTGGCATAAAATGAGGCAGCCAGGCAAAAGAGACCATCGATACACACCTTTTTACAGTTGCTAAAACATATAAATTTTCCAATCCGAAGGAATGGACTCCCTATACCCCTTTGGGTTGCAAGTTTTCACAGCAGACACCATCAAAGAATTGTTTGTTTTCTTCTATATGGATTTCTCCACCTTCTCTCTTTTAAGCACAAGGAATGTTCCACTAAAGCTGTACAAATCTGAAAAAGCATAAGCTTCTCGATTATTCAATTCTTTTTATTATTGGATTTGCGATAACATGGAAAACCACATAACTAGTCTTTTCCCTTAATTAATTTTATTCATCATCTGATATTACATAGAACAATGGCAGTGTCATAAGCTTCAATGTCTGCAACAGGCAGCAGCCACTGTGCTTAAAGCAGGATCTGCAACAAAGGTCTTGATGATAATCAGCAGCACTGATATTGCAACTTAGCTCAATGCAGTGGCTGACATATCAGCACGTCCTCCTGTCATTCTCTCCGCTTTCTCTCCACGCTCACCTGAAAGTTGGGAGTATACAGTTGTTTAAGGCACAGTTAGAGCCTGTGGTTTTCCTAAAGCAAAGAAATGATCAGTTGTTGTAATCTCAAATGGTTATTAGAATGTTACCTGTGCGAACTCTTATAACATCCGAGACAGGGACCACTGTAGCACCAGTGAACATCATCAGGA
Organism: Theobroma umbraticum; assembly: GCF_002168275.2. NCBI lineage: Eukaryota > Viridiplantae > Streptophyta > Magnoliopsida > Malvales > Malvaceae > Theobroma > Theobroma umbraticum. The sequence continues at coordinate 4,449,655 of NW_018397258.1, read as the reverse complement.
GTTTGATCATAAGTTTAATAAGTAGTATTAATCAAAATAAACAGCTTAAATTCTTCATTTATAAGCATGAAAATTAGATCACTCTGGACTCTAAGCAACAATCTCACTCTTGCGTATGCAGCTACAACACAGGAAGCAAAAAAGAGCAAGAGACAATTTTAAAACACTGTAGTCAGTGAGGTTATGTAGCAAACATTGTTCAATTAATGGTAGTTATCATGAAACAGCTGTCAGTGCTTCTGACAATTAGACTTGGACATGCAGAATTTGATCAATATTCCCATTTTGTCAAATGTCCGCACAATCATGGAGAATTTGATCCCATATTCCCCATCAACCCAAATGTCTTCCCACATATCTGTGGTGATAAAACTCCCTTCTGTTCATGAAAGAAAAAGACTAGAAAGTTCCAAACAAAACCTAGTCAGTTAAAGTTTTCATTAAACAGCTTTTGCACTCTTTTTTTTTTTTTTGGAAAATTAGTAAATTCATTTCATCAATGAACTTTACATGCCACCGAACGGTGGTAGGGTAGAGCCATGTTTGAGTTGGCAACTAAACCAGCCTCCTCTCAGTGAATCGTTGGATCAAATACATTACGTAATCCCCTCATGTTGTATATGCAATAAAACTCCAAAGACAACACCAATAACTCAACCTGCCCCCCCTCCCATAACCAGAAACAGGTTTTGTACTTAACCTGATAGTTCAGAGCCATAAAATTCAGAAAAAAGGAAATTAAAGGATTTCATTTTAAGAAATTGAGGAGAAAGAGTTTAAATCCTTACAAAAAATCTTGCCATCACCAATCTCTCCAGTTCTTGCTTCCTCAATTATCTTATCTATTACGGCTTCGACCTTTCACAGGATAAGCATTTAGAAATGAAAGTGAAATGAGTACAAATGTACCACCAAATAATTCATATTTAGAAGAAATGACTCTTCAGATTGTATATGTATATACCTGGTCCTTGCACACCACAATCTCCATCTTGACCTTAGAAACAAACTTATCTTCAGAAAATTCAGAACCTGCAGAACAATAAAGATGAAGAAAATAATAAAAAAGGGGAGTATCAGCAAACTGAAGTCTGGCTATGAAAGAGTGCAGAAATTGAATAAGATACATCAACTAAAATCTGCTGACTTGCTCAATATCATTGCCATCAGATAGATATAAATTTAAGTATATAAAATCAAAATAAAGAAGAAAGAGGTAAAACTTTCAACTCTGTGAATGCGACAAAAGCTTACCACCATGTCTCTCTGTTGAACCCCCCTGAGCACCAAAGCCTCGAACATCAGAAACCGTAACACCACGAATACCCATTTTCAGAAGAGCCTTTGTTTTCAGAAAAGAAACCAAAAATTAGATCCAACAAGGGTGTTTGCCCATCTCCTGAGTAACTTGAAGGGGCTTGAATAAAAATAAACACAGGTCTAAAACTTCAAGACTACAACAAGCATGATTGTTTGATGAAGAAGCAGTGGTTTGGCCAAACAATCTCAGCTCTCCGATATCAGCCAAATTGCATTTACACTCTTACAACATAGTAAGTCTAATCAACTAATCTTTTGAAACAGTGACAATGTAGGCTTGAACTTGATGTGACTATTCTTGAAGCATGAGAAGGAATATCAAACATGAGTAAGTAACAATGCATTTTTTTGTGATAATATGGCTTTATCACCTTGCGGTCCAAAACTTCCCCAATTCCGATTGAACCACTCCCCCATCTTATGCTAACATACAATCCAATCTCTGCAGTATGAACTATCCCCTAGCCATTAAGACATGGGTACTCTTCTGCCAAGGCATTGCCTTAACTTCGAAGAGTATTGGAAGAATTCTTCACAATCGTAACAATGTTTTCTATTCATGGTAAACTCGAACAAGGAATAGAGAAAGTAATGCTCGAAATTAGTACTAGTATACTAGAAAGAGACCAAGGGCGCAATTTTTAAGTAACATTTGCTACAGACGTTGTTGCAACATTTTAGTACTATATACTGACAGGACAGTAACACAAACCAAAATCTAGTTATAAATTACTATGCACACATCAGTTGTGAAGTCTAGGAGCTCTTACCGACGAAACCTGCTGGATTCGCCAGGGCCTAATCCGTTCAAAAATTCAGCATAAGCAAAAGAAAGCAGAATAAAATTAGATACAATAAACTAACAAACTTATTAAGCCGCACGCTCTTAAAAAGAGAAAAGAAAAAGAATATAATGAAGAACACCTGAGAATGGCTTCCACTTTATAAAATTTTGAATCGGGGGTATAATCTACCAGCAATGAAAACACAAAACTCAGTAAAATTGGAGGCACCCATGATGCATTTCATACTCCGCTGAAGAAGAAAAAATTTACAGTAGAAGTAAATACACATAAAGCTATATTTCAGCTTGCTAAGCTATCCATCCATACCAGGAGAACTTTGGGCTCTGACTACAGGAAGAATTGAAGCGTTTCTCGAGCGTTTCAGGGTGACATTAAGCTTAGATGAACGAGAATCTCTAAAGCTGGGTAGTACAGAACAATAAATGAGAGGATAGTCTTTGCGATGAGAAGGAGAATGAAGAGGAGTAAGCGAGTTTGGGTTTGCTATAGCAGCCATGTTTGGTCGTTGAAGGACACTTGATGTTTGGTCGTGCAGCAGAACCTCGCAGTTAAAGCAATGCTGTCAGTTTACGCTGTTGAACTAACGCTTGATGTTGAAGCCTTGGAAGGCACTTTATGTAGATGGGCTACGGAAAGGAGCCCATTGAAGGAAAGGTGGACTAACACGTCCACAATAATACTATCAAGCCTAGCCCAGCTAGGTCTGCTTTGATTAGAGCCGAACCATGTGCTGGCTATTGACTGCTGCAGCAGCGTAAGGGTTAGTAAGAATGACTGCCAGTGAAAGGGAAGAATTCGTGTACAGGATTAGTACGGCTGAGGAATGGGAAGCATTGCAAAAGAATGAATCTGTTTTTGGCGGAGACCTTGACAAGTCCTCTGGTTTCATTCACCTCAGCTCGCTTCATCAGGTCTCTCTCCAGTCCCTACTTTTTGTTGGGCTTCAAATTCTGATATTTTTATACATGTAATTGGATCATGTTTCTGCTTTATTCTTCGTAATTATTGCAGGTAAAGCCGACATTGCAGAATTTTTTCTCTAACGTCAAGGTGGATTTGTACCTTCTTCAGATTGATGCTAAGAAGGTAAAAAAAAAAGATAAAGCACATCATATTTGCCAATGAAATCCTTCATATCTTTTCATATCTTACTCTCGTCTTTGATAATTAATGTTAGAAATCAAGTTGAAAGGAACATAAACAATAAAACTGATGGGAACTTCCCAGTAATTTACGGAACATGCATGTCTTGATTTTGGGTCCTAATTAGAAATGTAAAAATGCATTTGCAATTATAGGTATCAAGGCAGCAAGAGTACTAGGTTCGTCTAAACTTTAATCTTCACAGCTGGAAATGATAGGAGAGATTTTTTTCTACTTAAAACATGGTAAATGTCATGAAATCTTTTGCAACAATATTTTAGTTGATCAAATCTTAGCAATTTAAGATTATTGGTTCTTATGTGTTGCTTGATAACTCTATCCCTCCAGCGCTGCAGCAAGAAATCAAGGCAGAAAAATGGGAGAAACAAAGAGTTTCTCGCTGCAGCGAAGAAGAAGAAAAAAAAACCCCGAGAGTTTCTCGCTGCAACGAGTTGTTCAGCTGTCTCCAATATAAAACCCACGTCTTCCCCTCTCATTTCCATTTTCTCAAATCTCTAACCCTAACCCCACTCTCCCTCAAAAATCCTCTCTCATAAAATCAAATTTCTCTCATACTTATTGGCAAAACTTTCAAAAATCATCAAAATTCTTGCCAACAAATCAAGATTTGAGGATTTTAGGGAACAGCTTTCCATTAAAGTGCAGATTTGGTAAGTTGCTGTCAATTTTTTTCTAAAATTTGGTATTTTGATGAAAGTGATTGCTTAGGAGACCTTTTGTGAATACTTTTCATTGGATTTTGATTATTTTTAAGAGTAGTAGTAAAATCTTTAAAGTTATGTGGAGTTTTTACAATGAGATTCGAAAATTTTGAAGTTTGTTGATAGTGGTTTTGCCAATTTTCTGCACATTATATGGTCTTTGATAGCTATATTGCATTGGTGTGATTTCAAGGCTGCTGGAAGAAATTTTGAGAGAGTGTTGTTTGTGTTGATTGTTGTTTCTGCACCTTCATCTCGTAACAAACAAATTACAATGCCACAAAGAATGAACTACTTAGAGATGAAGGTTTTATCGGAGCGGATGAACTTGCGCCAGCAACTTGAGGTTGATGGCTTTGCATCTTCTGTACAATCCCATTGTCTAATGGAGCTTTTGGTTGCATAATTTCCTCGTCTTGGCTCCAGTATATTCCCACTTGTTTGCACAACGTGGTGATTAGTGACGGATACCACAAGCCATCTCTACTAGAACTAACAGTATGTAAAATGTTAGCAATAATTAATTGATCAATGTTAAGGGACTTACTTGAGAGGATGGCATATATTAAGACAACCCGGTCCTTGGTCACATCACTTGTATGCTTGTTTGGCAGCATCTTGGCTTAAACAAAATGGTGCCACACCTTATATTCACTCTTAAGAACACTTGCCTTGAAAGTTGCTGGAACCCCCTAGCTAATCTCCATGTGATCCTGAGATTGCCTAAGAAGTTAGTTACCTCCTCTAAGTCCACCTCCCCATTAATGAACTGTGTGTACTCATCACTCTCTAAATCAAGGGTATTGTAGAACCTATTAATGGTGTAGATATAAAATGGTACTCTTTTTCCTCTACAAAATCCCACCCCATTTTCATGTTCTACTACATTGGCATAAAACTCCTTAACTACAAGAATGATTGTCGTCTTGGGTTATGAACAAAAGGTCCCCCATCTCCTTTCCTCAATTATATCTAAGATATGGCTATAACGGATGTGAGGCAGATCAATCCCTTTTTTAGGTACTCGAGATTTGTGTAGCATGGATTGTGTATGTCTATGTAAAACCTCAACTGATACAAATTTGGTTCTATCAAACTTGGCACTGCTTGTCCTAGCTCTTTTCGAGGCTATGGTTATCTCAAGTTTATCCAATTCTAAATTTAATTCTAGCACTACCCAATACCCAACAATCAACAAATCTTTATCACAAATAACACTCTCTTAAAATTTCTTCCAGCAGCCTTGAAATCACACCAATGCAATATAGTTATCAAAGACTATATAATATGCAGAAAATTGACAAAACCCCTATCAACAAACATCAAAATTTTCCAATCCCATTGTAAAAACTCCACATAACTTCAAGGATTTTACTACTACTCTTGAAAATAATCAAAACCCAATGAAAAGTATTCACAAAAGGTCTCCTAAGTAATCACTTTCATCAAAATACCAAATTTTAGCAAAAAGTTGACAGCAACTTACCAAATTTGCACTTTGATGGAAAGCTCTTCCTTAAAATCCTCAAACCTTGATTTGTTGGCAAGAATTTTGATAATTTTTGAAGGTTTTGTCAATGGGTACGAGAGAAATTTGATTTTATGAGAGGATTTTTTAGGGAGAGTGGGGTTAGGGTTAGAGATTTGAGAAAATGGAAAAGAGAGGAGAAAACATGGGTTTTATATTGGGAACAGCTAAACAACTTGCTGCAGCGAGAAACTTTTAGGGTTTTTTTTTTCTTCTTCTTCGCTGCAGCGAGAGTGGGTTCTCACTGCAGCGAGAAACTCTCAAGGTTTTTTAGTTTGGCTGGCAATAAAATCTCACTGCAACGAAAATGGGGTCTCGCTGCAGCGAGCAACTCTATGTTTCTCCTATTTTTCTGTCTCGCTGCAGCTAGAAACTCTCTACTTCTCTTATTTTTCGGCCTTGATTTCTCGCTGCAGCATTGATGCTTCTGGAAGAAAAAGGGGAATTGAGACTTGGCAGCGCTGGGGTATTGGCGCTATAGCACTGCAGCTGTTGGAATGGCTCCTATTTCCACCTGCAAAGTAAATCAAATGTTGAGAAACTCAATCAATCAATAGAAAATAATAAGAACACACTTAAAAGCTAACATAAAATAATAAAATTGAAAATTAACATACTAAAAATTAGTGAGAATGTGAATTATAAACTTCAGGCAATTGAAAATGACATAGCAATTAACTAAATTTAACAAAAAAACTACCATAAGTGCAAAAACGAGAATGAAAGAGATTAAAGACTTGGGTTACCTCCCAAGTAGCGCTTGCTTTAAAGTCTTCAATCTGACTTTTTAAGAGCTCAAAGAGGATCGGCTAGACAGATAAATGAATGCTGTCGCTCAACGATCCCTCCGAGATAATGCTTCAAACGTTGTCCATTAACATTGAAGGTTTCATTTGTCTTGCTATCCATTACCTCCACAACTCTGTGCGGAGAAACTTTTGAAACAATAAACGACCTTGACCAACTCGATTCCAATTTTCTCGAGAATAATTTCAAACAAGAATTATACAGTAACACCGCTTGGCCGGGCTTGAAACTTCGTTCCACTATCTTTCGATCATGCCATTGCTTTGTTTTCTGTTTATACAATTTAGCATTCTCGTAAGCTTGGAGGTGAACAAGTAATATAGTGATAAGTAGAGTTGTCGATCTCTCGTGGAGTTGGTTTACTATTTGTTACTAATTACTAAAACTGTAACAAGCTAAGTTTTATTAAAGCAACAAAAGGAACAAGTTGTTAAAATTGAAATAAAATTTACTCTAAAAGTCTACTTGAACTTAAGGATTGCAAGTTAAATATGTAGTGAGGAAACAATGTAATTGAAGCCTAGGCCTATGATTTTAGCTACTACTTTGTAAGAATACAAGATCAATCAATTACCTACTTTTTATGAGAATCGATATTAGTCTAGGCTCCCTGAGCATGCATGATACTCCATCGAGTTATCACACAATTGCCTAGCTTCATTAACTATCTATATGTCTATTGAAAATTAACTAAAGCTAAGTTCACTAAGTTTAGGACCTATAGTGACTATGTATGATTAATAGTTATGTGTCTATCCTATTAAATAATCACCCATTTAATTTCTTAATATGGGATGAACATACATTACTCAAATTTGAGTCCTTTTAGATTGTCCTTTTCAGGCATCATTTAAACCCCAATACTCAATTTATTGGTGATCAAGCAAGAAATGAGACAATAAGCATAAATTTGAATAAACATTGATATCCTCATAAAAACAAGTAAAGAATGAATCCAAAGTATTCCAACTACACAATAGCATCCACCATAATCCTATATTAAAGACTCTAACTCAACATGTTTAAAAGGAAAGTATACATTTCAGCAAACAAAAACATTGTTCTACAAAAAGAGCTAAAGAGAGCGAGAATTAAATCTAGAGTGAAAAAATATTCTGTTGCAGGTTTTGAATCCTCCAGCTCTTGATTCTTCTTCTTTTTCCTTTTTTGTTCTTCCCTCTTTTTGCCCAAAATGGTCTCTCCAAATCCTCTTTTTTCTCATGCAAAACTTCCTATTTATACCCTTTTACTTTTCAGCTTGACCTAGAAACTCGTGCAAAAATATTCATTATCTGACGTGTTCTTGCTGCAACGAGAATGGAATTTCGCTGCAGCGAATTTGTTCTTGACTTGGCATTGCAAATAGCCTTCTTTTCGCTGTAGCAAAAATCTTTCTGACTTGATTTGGCCTGTATCTCACTGCAACGAAAATCTCTCTAACTTGGACAGCACTGCAGCGCTAGAGGTTCTATTTCCATGCTTTTTTTCTCCTTCAAGCTGCCTAGTGCAGAGCTGCTATGGACCTTACTTTCAGCTTCATTTTTTGCTATGATTCCTTATGATTTGGGCCAAGTGCTGCACACTAAAATTGTAGCTCGTCCTCCCAGCTTTCCATTGGTTCAAGATTCACCTCGATCGGACTTCTATAGCTCAATTTATGCCCTAAACACTTCAACATGTTTGATTGCTCTTAAGCCCACTTGCACCCTCCTTTACATTAAGGGATTAAATAGTCAGAAGCTGAATTGAGGGGTTTTGACAAGAAATTAAGCTAAACTTGCATAAATGGAATTTGACATCACATAAGTTAAATTATCTCTAAAAAGAAAACTAAAAACTATCTAAAGATAAAAAAACTCTAGAAGATTTAGCAAAATTCAAGCTCCAAAGATACCTATAATAACTCTATTACTTCTTAAGATGGAAAAAATATAGAATAAGGGGGAAAGACTTGTACAATATATTATGCTTTTTAGATTTTGCAGAATTGTGTCCGAGTTAAAAGAAAAAGCAGCAAAGCAATTCAAGCTTTATAGCTTCTATTATAAATGGTGCTAAGAGGCGCAGTTAAAAGGGTGAAGGTTTTTTTTTTTTTTGTTGCTTTAGAGGGGGTGGGTGGGAGGAGAATAGGTTGCAAACCTTCTTGCCATTCTCTTATCATATGAGAAAATACAGTTAGGCTGATAGTCAGTGTCTTGATTTGCCACTATATGTGGTCTTCTCTGTCATTTTTGCTCAATCCAATTCTTTGGAGATTTATGAGTTTTTGCATCCTAAAGTTTCCAATTAAAAGAAAAGAAGGCTGAATTGGATATAGTTAAGGACAATCATTTCTCTATCCTTGAATTGATTGGAATAATGATATACTAACATTTCACTTGTTAAGTTGTGTTTATTAGTCATTCCCTGCTACCTCAAAGTCTTGATGCATAAGAGCTCCTTTTGACATTTGCATCTTCTGCAGCTTGGAGATGGATTGATATATGAGGTTGTAGATGGTTCCAACTGCTTCCCACACTTCTATGGCCCATCTCGAAGCTTCGCTCCTCTTCCGTTAGATGCAGTTACAAAAGCTGAGAAGCTATCTGTATCAGATGGCCAATTCAGTTGCAGTTTACTGAATTAACTGCTCCACTTCATCACTTACTTGAGAATGTGGAGCTAATGTTGCATTGAATATGATTATACAATGTTTTGCCATTGAAATACTTGAACTCTTAATAATGGCAAACGTGTGTCTGTTTTGTCGATTATGATTAGTTTATATCGACAGCACTCGGGCTCAATTTCTATTTGCCCCGTGTCTCCTATTGAAGCATGCCTATACAAGTAGGCTAGTGGAGCAGAGGTTAAAGTCAATTGACTTTGATGAATATTGTGGTTTGTGAGTCAACAAACTCATCCTGAGCAGAGCAGAACATGCTGGAATCTGTATTCTAAGTGAAAAAACGTTCAATAGCAGCTCTCGACATGTCCAAAATGATTACAGGAAGGGCCTTTCCAAGAAATCTGCATCCCAATTAAAATGGTCTTCAACACCCCATCATTACATAAAATCACATAAAACCAAAAATTGCCTTGCCGACTGATAAACGCTTGTAAAACATTCGCTGAACAATAAGCGCGTGAAGATATGAATCGATTTCAGTTTCAGCAGGTAATGGTAAATCGGTCTGAACTTTTTAACTCAAAGCAGCTAGCAAGCTCTTGCAAGTCATCATTATTCCGCGGGTAAAAGATTTATCACGGACTTTGTATTATTAAACATTGGGAAACGGAAATTAAATGTAAATCAAAAACTCATGAATCATCTTCATTGTTTAGCAGTTGTCTCGACATTGCTCATGAGCAGTTGATTCCAGACTTTTTAATTTTTTTAGGTTTTTTAACCTAACACTCCGCATTTGGTTCTGTCAATTCAACCATCAAGCTTCTGTCGGAAACAAAAGAAAATTAGTGCGATGGACTCTGAAATGGAAATGACTAATCCCACTTGCTAGTTGTAAGCCATGCATCAGCAGCTGTATATGCTGGTGCAAAGTACCATGACTTCTCTGGTTTATGGCCAGGAATTCATCACATTAAATTTCCTAGGCCCATAAATAATACATATTCTTCAAATAATAGGTTTCATCCAATAAATGCATGGTATTTGGTCTATTTCACGCCTTTTTCTTTTGTTGGTATTTTGTACTTTATATTTTTTAACATACGTAATTTCCTGAAACCATCAGTCCTCATCTATTTGGAAAAGACAATGATTTCATAATTTCTTTACCTATACGATAACTGCCTGGTGAATGGAAATTCATTCTCCCCTAGCTAGCTGTAGTGTTCCCCATACCTTTAATGTGTATAAATATAACCATTTTTTATTCTAGTCAAAGCAAACCAACCAGTACGGTACAGATATGGGAGCACCGAAGCAAGGATGCTCTCTTATGTGTCCCTTATTCACACTTCGTGTGATTTTTTGTACTCTCCCGCTGCTTTCCGTCCCAGTCCATTGCCAGTGCACCAAAACTCCCATCATCTTCAACTTCGGCGACTCTAATTCGGACACCGGCGGCTTTGCAGATGGTCTAGGACTCAACTTTGCACCTCCAAACGGGCGTACGTATTTCCATCAACCGGCAGGTCGTCTTTCCGATGGACGATTGATGATAGATTTCCTCTGTAAGTTCAGCATGAAATCCTTAATTTTATTCCTTAGAGATGCATGAAAACTCGTGAGATAAAATGCATGAATGGCATACAAAATTGTTATATCTAGTTTAATGTAAGTATTGCAGATAAGGATGATCATTGTAGCAAGTTTGAAAATGAATAGTTATGATTTTTAAACTGCAATTGTCATACATAGCTATTTTTCAGATATAGACAAATTTGCCATCGGCTTCTTTCAAAGTAAAACCTTGTAGTTTTCGATGTATATATATGTCATTTGTATATTACTTTTATATATTAACCGTGAATTGGCTATCTTCCTGCTCCGAGCAATTTCGGCCAGAAGGGCACAGTGCCACCCCAAAGCTAGTCAGTGCCTCGGACATTTGTGAGCATTAAAGTATGGACCCTTTTACTTTAGCTGGATGATACTTTGCCAACAGAAGCAGTGGGAAGCCCAACTTGGTTCAACTATTAGAGCTGATAAGCCCACATTTTGAATCAAGAGGAATGGCTAGTTATCTCCAAATTAGACTACCAAAATAGAACATACGGCCCAAGATTTAGTTCTTTCCATTCCGAGGCAATTTAGTTTTTTATCTTATCTAGCTTACCCAACATTTTTTATTTTCTAAAGTAGGCTGGATAATTGTTGGAAACAAAGGCCAAGCCAGTAACATACCCAGAAATTGTGTTGCAGGTGAAAGCTTGAATACTAGTGATTTGACTCCATATCTGGATTCTTTGGGGCCAAATTTTAGCAACGGAGCCAATTTTGCAATTAGTGGTTCAGCCACCCTGCCTAGGTTTGTCCCTTTTAGTTTGGGCGTCCAAGTTTCTCAGTTCCTTCGCTTTCGCGCTCGCTCCCCAGCACTCATGTCTAAAGGTATGTTAGCATTCACATGATCGAAGAAAAACTTATTTTGATGACTATTTATTAGACAATTCAGCCAAGAATGATACTGATATTCAACTTCCCCCCTCAACTCAGGCTACAAAGATTTGGTTGGTGATGGGGACTTCCAAAATGCACTTTATACAATTGATATTGGACAGAATGATCTAGCTGGATCCTTTGATTACCTTACCTACGCACAAGTCGTTGACAAAATTCCTTCTTTCATCACTGAAATCAAATATGCTATTTGGGTTTGTCCTTACACCCTTCAGTTTAGTTGAAATATCCTACACTACATCGAAACTATATATATTGGATTTTTCAGGAGCAAAAGAGGATGCAAATCCCAATTCAATTTAAATAATGAAAACCCAATGCCATGTTTCATGTGTCTAAGATGTTTATTGTTTTCTCCAATCTTAAATACAGAATATATATCAAAGTGGTGGGAAAAATTTCTGGGTACACAACACGGGGCCACTCGGATGTTTGCCCCAAAAACTTGCTCTGCATGGCCAAAACGCTAGTGAACTTGATGAGCATGGCTGCCTCCACCCTCTCAACAATGCTGCAAAAGCATTTAATGCACAATTGCGGGCTTTATGTGAACAACTGAGACCTCAACTGATAAATGCCACCATTGTCTATGTCGACCTATTTTCCATCAAGTATGATCTCATTGCCAATGCCCCTAATTACGGTATGGTCACCGTTCTCAGTTTTGTCTCCTGTACTTTTGTCAGAAGCTTAAGGGAATGTCTCATGTTGATGATCTGTTTTACCTTAAAGGCTTTCAAAATCCATTAATGGCGTGTTGTGGCAATGGGGGGCCGCCGTACAACTACAATGCCAATATCAATTGTGGCCGGACTGGCCACACTGTCTGCAATGAAGGATCTCAGTTCATAAGCTGGGATGGAGTTCACTACACAGAAGCTGCCAATGCCGTTTTCGCTGCCAAAATTCTCTCTACTAATTACTCCAGTCCTGAAGTTAATTTTAACTTCTTCTGTAACAAAATGTGAATTCTATACCTACAAGAGAAAAGAAAGAAATTTAGTGTTAAATGCAGAGAGAATTAAGATACGTTATGGAACGGTACACCTGGTTTGGTCACACGGTGATAAAACACAGAGTAGTTTATTAATTATTTTCATGTGAATTCTTATCTCATAATCAGTAACGTATACGCAAACATCACATGGGGAACTGTTCGGAAGGAAATATTTTTACATAAACTATTTCCGTTTGACATGTGAACTTCAGACTTAGTCTTCCAAGTGGTGCAATTTGCGAATTATTTTGACTCCCTGAACTGATGGATTGATTTACACAAACCAGACAGAAAGTCAATGCCAGCAAATTGATCAACTAGTCTACTCGATTGATAGTAAGAGTACCATTTATTGAAAGAATGACTTGTTGAATCAATCTTGGTGAGTTCAAAAAAAAAAAAGTCAGAGAGAAGCAAGGAAATGGATAACGTAGGATTTTCTAAACACTTGATATTGCATCTCTGGATTTGGATTTTCCTTGCTATGACAGATATTTCAGAGTCCAGCCCTGCAGGTAGGCCACGTATCATCAATTTTGGTGATTCCAATTCTGATACTGGAGGAGTACTTGCCGGAACTGGACTTCCGATTGGTCTTCCTCACGGCATCACATTTTTCCATAGAGGCACTGGACGGCTAGGGGATGGACGTCTTATTATTGACTTCTTCTGTAAGTCAATCTCTGTCGAGTCTCAACCGACTTTATACCATATTTTCCAAGTACTGGTTAAACTTTAAAGTTTAGGGCTAGCTCCAACAGATGTTAGCTTTTATCTTCCATATTCTGCAATAATGATGAACAGAAGAAACAATGTAAGTAAAAGTGGTGATAAAGTCAGTGGAAGAGTATGAAAACTAGGGATTTGTTCTCTCCTCTCTGTTGCATGCATTTTGGCCTTTCTGTAGTCAAATTTTTGCTTTCTCTGTTAGGTGAACGTTTGAACTTGAGTTATCTAAGCCCATATTTAGACTCATTGGCACCAAACTTCACAAGTGGAGTGAACTTTGCTGTAAGTGGGGCAATGACTCTGCCACAGTTTGTCCCTTTTGCTCTGGATGTTCAAGTTCGCCAATTCATTCGCTTCAAAAATAGATCAATTGAACTCCAAACAAAAGGTAAGTTAATTTATGTCAACTTAGATCAATAAATTTTGTCTCGAAACTCATCTCTGTTGCTTAAAAAACATCTTACTCAGGTTTAGGAGATTTCATAGATGAAAAGGGGTTTCGCGATGCATTATACATGATTGACATTGGACAGAATGATCTGTTAATGGCATTGTATGCATCAAACTTGACATACGAACCAGTCGCAGAACAAATCCCTTCTTTTCTTGCAGAAATCAAATTAGCCATTCAAGTGAGTCCATCTCATTTCATCAATTGAATTTCCTCAAACTAATTTTGGGCTAAGTGTCAGATTACCGGTTCTCTCTGTGCCAATAGAACCCTCTGTTTGCATCTGCAGAACATATATTCATATGGTGGCAGAAAATTTTGGATACACAACACCGGTCCATTGGGATGTGCTCCAAAAGAACTTGCACTACATTCTCATACTAACAAGGATCTCGATCGAATTGGATGCTTCCGCGTCCATAATGATCTCGCAAAAGCCTTCAATAAAGGCCTGCGCAATATCTGTAAAGAAATGAGAACTGTTTTAAAGGATGCAACCATTGTCTACATAGATGTATACACCATAAAGTACAATCTCTTCACGAAGTATAAAAAATATGGTAAGCTTGAGCTTTCTTTATATATAATGCCAATGGAACTAGACTTTCTTCTTTCACCTTTTTTCCATGGTGGTTTCATTTTTATGTTAAATAATCATGTAGGTTTTGAGTATCCATTTATGGCTTGTTGTGGCTATGGGGGACCTCCAAATAATTACGATTCAAAAGCAACGTGCGGCCAGCCTGGTTCCAGCATCTGCAACAATGTATCACGATCTATAGTCTGGGACGGAGTTCATTACTCCGAAGCTTCAAATCGTGTGGTCGCAACGAGTGTTTTATCAGGCTATTACTCTACACCACAAATGAAGCTCGAAAACTTTTGGGAGAGGCTTGATTAATACTGTTAATTATGCGAACAACAAACGGCACCCGTCTAATTCGTCTCCAATGCAAGTTTTCTTCTTATTGTTTTTTATTGTTGGGTCAATAGAATCAATCATAACCTGTGCCTTTAACTTGTGGAGTTGAAACATTATTCCACCATCAATCGAATCAGTGGTTGGCTGCTCTCATCTGAGTGCCCCTTAGGCGTTATGCTGATTGCTTAGTGAAGACATGAGATTCAAGTGGAAGATGCACATTAATTTAGTTGTCTCTCCTTAATAGTAATCTTGATCATAATGATAAAAAGTAGCAATGACTTATCCAACTGTCTGTAATGGTGTTCAAGGCATTCAAAGATAACCCTTTCAGGTATGGGCATCTAAGCCCTTGGAATTTCACAATTAAAGAGGATCGAAGTCCATAACCATGTATTATTGTTCAAAAATCCAATAACCTAGTATTAGGCTAATCATCAGGAACTTATATTTTAATAGCACTTGATTTAGAGAGAGAGGATTTGAACTTGAATTTCAGTTCTTGAAGAAAGATATAGCTACCAGTTAGGTGTTTTATCTGAGTTACCAGAATGCTATTTAAGCATTGCTTTATGCTACCTCTTCCAAGTTTCTTCTGCAGGGAATTAATTAGGTCCAGAGACTTCTAGCAGCTTGATTAGCTGACAGTCTCTTTCAATGGTACTTGCTTTTTTTGTCTGCATTATGTTTCCAAATTCCAAAGTATGTACACAAATGAGAAACAGTCATTAGAGCATCCAATATTCCACGAGACCACGGCTCTGTGGTTGTGTATAGCAATTTTGGGGAAAAAATAGTGCTATTAATTACTTAACAAATAGTAGGGTTTCATAATTGCTAGAGTGGTAGCAATCCATGTAAAGATATATCCATCATTAACGGACCTACCACTTAAGTTGATTGCTGAAGAGAGAAAATAATTGATCAACCTTTTTGGACAGGTGGTTTTGTCTTTGCCTCACAATTTTCAATTATGAGTAAGAATAAAGTCCTGCGTCTAGACAAAATCATTCGTGTGCAACTCTCTTATATGAATATAAAAGGGAAAAAGACAGGGTAGAAAAAATAAAAATAAAAAGGGAGGAAAACTTTGTTTGAAAAATCTCTGGCTTTTGCCTGCGTATATAAACCTACCTCAGTTGTTTCCCTCTGCAAAATTCTTTGTAAGAAATAAGCTTTAATGGGCTTTTCGATTTCATTTTCCTTACTCATGCTGAACATGAATCAAAGTGTCATGTGGAGCTTCAAAGTGTCGAACCTGAAAAAGAAAAGAAAACAAAAGAGAAAAAGAAAGGATCAATGAAGTGCCCATCCATAAAGGGTGTGGAGAATGTTCGGAAAAGGACCAAATTTGCATTTAGTTTAATCGATGATAAAACAAGGGAGGAAAAGAAAATATATACTAGTTTATTTGCGCTTTCAATTATGCAGTTATCGTGTCAAAGCAGTTTCAGTCTTCCCAACTCTGGGTTGGAAACCAGGCATCATTTCTTCTTTTTTTTTTTTTTTGAAACATATAAGTTTGAGTGGCTTTTAAATTAATGTTTTAAGGATCAAATCAATGCATTTACAATAAATTATCTTTCTAGTTATCTAATTTTTGAATTCTTTTGTATTTGGATGATTTAATTTTGAGATATAACGTTTAAGTTTTGATTACCAACATTTATAAATATTATTATTGTTCTCACTAAACTATTAAAAAATAACAAATTTCTTGCATAACATTTTGCATTTGCTCTTAATTTTATCACATAGACATGTTCATGTGATAAGAAAAAATTTTAAAAATATAATTCCTTTTTTTAATTTTTATTTTCATTTTATCATTATCAACTAGTAGAACTTTCATAATTAAAGACTTACTCATAATTTGATGATAACACATAATTGTTGACAATGTACACATCAAATATAAACCCTATATGAAAATTCAGAATGAACCAACAATTCAATTGGCATATTAATTGCCATTGACTAAAAAAGTGCATACATCATACATGCATACTCATGTTGTATTAGAAAACTCCTTTCTTTTTCAATGTTAAATTTTTAGAGCTGTCTATGCTTTTGGACTTATTATTCTGTACACTAAGGTTCCAGACCCACCAAAACAGAAAACCATCCAATTAAACTATTTAGAATTACCACTATCATTAGCCAAATGGAAAAGAGAAATAAAGAAGATTAAACGTACAATATTTATGCTGGTATAAAAACAGCAACTGGCCACTTTTCTGCATGATTAATCCAGAATCTGAATATTATATTATTAAACTGAAAGTTAATCACTTGATTATGGTGAGGAAAAGATTCTCAGTTGTTATTATTTTATTATGGTATGTGAACAACACAGAAAGGGTTGTTGGTAGGGATTCCTCTGAATCCCAAAGTGATACACTTTAAACACGCTTTTCTTTAAAGTTAATAATATAAAATGATAATGACATCCATTGTCTTTGTAGATTTCAAACAGAGTTTTATTAATACTGATATTAGTTTATTTTTTTCTTCTATTCACAATCTTGGCATGATGAATGATTTATGACTATAAAACGATATGCATGTATATATGGGTTTTTTTTTTAATTTAAGGAATGAATATTTTATATTTAAATATTTAAATAAGAAGATAAACCTATTTATCATTAAGCTAAATATTTGAGTATGTGCTTCTAGATTTCTTAAGGCAAAGGAAACATGTAGACAACCTATATATTTATTGAGAAGAAGATATATACATCTATTTGCATTGATTTTGATTGTGTGGCATTTTATTTATTTATTGGGAAATAAGATGTATTTGTCCCTAAAATGACACCCTAACATTATAAAATTTAAACTTTTCTTTCGAAGGAATTTGATTCAAATCTTAAAATATACAAGATAAAATTTATGCAAATAAAGAAAAGCCTTTTTTTTAATTTTTACTTAAAATTAAGTATCTAACTAATGTATGCACCCACTAAAAAAATTAATGTTGCGTTTAATTTGAAAATTTTTGAAAAAGGTGAATTAGATATTTCATAATATATGAAAATATGTTTCAACCATTCTTAATTGGAAAATATATTATTTTAAATTTTTGGACTGTAAAAGAAATATATATTCATCAAAAACTAAAGTAATTATTATTTTATTGAGTATGACTGTAGCCTGTAGCTTTTCAAAGAAAAAAATGTAGCAGGCTATAGCCCTCAAAGAATAAAGGAATAACCTTGAGTACAGGTAGAGTTAGTCAATTATTTTTGTTGCGGGGACAGTGATGGATGAATAAAGATTAAATATTTTAAAAACAAATATATTGAATTTAATTAATAATTAAAAAATTTTTAATAAAAAATAATTTTATATAACATATAAATCTAAAAAAAAACTTATAATAGTTTTTAACGAAAGTTATACTCAACTATATTTTCTAAATTCAAATTCGTCAATTAAAAATTATGTATTAAAAAACTCCATTGCTTTAGGATTGAGTGTTAGACATTTTGATTCATATTACTTTTGTGTATGTGTTGAAGCATTGAGATTTGATGATTCAAATGTAGGAGAATTATTTAGACGATTTGTATCTTTTTTTTTCAAAAAATTTGTTAATTATTTTTAACCTACTCACAATTTAATCAAACTTGAAAAAAATTAATGCATTCAACATGCAATATTCTTATTTTATTTCTATTTAAACTCATACAGCTAAATATAAAACTATAATGCATAAAATATAAATAGTTAAATATGATATACTCAAGATAATTTCTTCTTATATAATTAAAATTAATTAAAAAATAATACATTGATAAAATTTTAAGTAACAGTGTAACGCTACAACTTATATTTGAAAATTATATAATAATTTATTAATTTTAAAAGATTAAAATCATAAAAACAAAATTCACATAACAGAAAAAAGTTGAACATGACAAATAAAAGATCGTGCTCATATATGACATAACAAAAAAATATAATTAATAGTTCGTAGAAATTTGAAAAAAATAAATATATAAAAACTTAAAACGTATGAACAAATAGTATAAAAAATATAAATAAAAATAATAATATAAATTAAAAATAAAAAAATTAAAATTGAGTGAAGCATGTGAAATATTGTTTATAATTTTTTATTTGTATTATTAAAATATTATTGAAAGGACCATTAAAAGAATATATTAAAACTTTTAAAAATTTTATATAATATAAAAAATATATTAAAAATTTGGCGGGCCGAAACCACTTGAGGCTCCGCCCCTGTCCTTGAGGTAAGAAAGGATAGCGACTACGCTCCATATATATATATATACACATAACGTAAATGGTTCAAAAACTAATTAATTAAATAAGTATTAGCATGATACAACAGCCGTGATATCCTTTGTCATAATGGAGAAAATTGTATGCTTTTGACTTACAAAAAGCTAAGAACAATCGTACAACAGGATTAGATAAAAAAATAAAAAGTCGGTTTTAGAAAATAAAATATTGCATTATGATGACAACTGTAATAAAATCTCAGCCGTTTGATGGTGAAAGTGCGAGCTTTTTTATTTTTATCTAATAAAAACCCTAAAAAGAGAGAGATGAGCGGTTCAAACTTCACTATGTTAACCTGTTGTAGCGTGAAAGAGCAAGTTCTAATACGATAATTAACATGATAATCCCACATGGCCCACGATAATAGCTTTATTCAACTCACTGAGGTTTTTGTCTCTTTAACTCGCATTCCATCGTGACCCTGACATGCCAAGGCGAGAAACTCAAATCGTGGATGGAGAGCTAAAACAGTTGCCCATAAACACATGCCTGGTGGTGATTCGTATTTAGAAAAAGGAACAGAAAATGGCAAACCAAGATGAGCTACAGTTATAGAAATACATGTCGTTTAACGCACGAGAATACCTTCACAGATCAATCATGTCTGACAAATGTAATTGCATGAGGTTTGAGATTATTTTTAGGGGAGCTTCGTAGGTAGTGGAATGAATGGAATCCGTAGGAAATGCTCAAAACTGTTTCGATGAGCAATAATGACATGATCTCAGGCTGGTGGCAAACTCGTTTAAGAATTGGTTGTTGCTTGAAACTGACTTCAAATATATATATATATATATATATCTTCTTTTTATTCTGGTGAAGCCCATCTTCCTTAAAACTTAAAGAGGCATTTGACTTTGAAAGACAGCCCAAATGAGTTGTTCACAGCACATGGACGTCAAAATTATAATAAGATTAGTTGTAGTTCATGGAATATAATATGCATTAGTTCCTATGTAGGCTTGAGCTTTCCTAATTGCTAGCCATCCAAACCTCTCTGGCTGCTGCTCAATATCAAACCAAAAGTGAACCAATCGCAGAGGTTTCTTGAGCATTTAATGTGGGTGGTCTTAATTTTGCAAGCTCATAGGTAAAGATACAAGGGGTTATGCTCCATCGTACGAGAAAGGGTACGTATTATAGAGACAAAATTAAAGATGGAATTGACTATGAGAATTAATTAATTGATTAATTAGCTTAAACTAGCAATATATAAAGAAAAAATGAAAGAGAATGGCTTGAGCTGAGAGGGAAATGTTCCAAGAGGCTGAAAATTGTGTTTCTTGTTCTCGGTTTAATGAAAGTCAACTGGTAGTGGCATTTTTGTGATTTGAAATTATAGGAAATTTGATTATATGGTGTATGAAAACCATGCATGACACAGTGTAATTGACCGTCTGAGCTCGTTAAATAGAAGCTCATTCTATTTTGAAATCAGATTTCAGACCCGACAGCTAGTAGGTCCAGCAAGGACGCTACCCTGTGAATGATGACTGTGGACCAATCAGAATGAAATGGCACAGGAATAGAGGCAACCTCAGTGAAGCAGAGGATTGGCATCCCCTCAAAAGTTTGACAACTGAAGGTTCGCTCTCATTCCCTCTTGACCCGCGTTATTGTCTGCACCAAATCTACATAGCCTTTCAAGCAGCTTATATATTTGGATCCTTCCTCTCCTCTTCCTACGCCCATACATTGCATCAAGAGACAACTCAAAAGCTAGCAGTGCCTTCTTCTTTTGTTAATTAGACCGTCAAATTCTCTTCCCGATACACAAAGGGGAAAAGGAAAAGAAAAACCTTGTTCTTGTTCCTTTTATGCTTCAGTTCTTCCCGAGCACACTTAGTTATGTAATTTGGTGTGTTTTCCTTGAAGATTAAATTCGTATCTCTCAGTTATAGTCTGATCCATCTGGTTATCTAGCTATCACCTTTGACTTTCTCTTCCCACTTCCTGGAGATAAAGTTCTTAAACATGAACATGGTCTATCTTCGCTAAAGCTTTTATTTATAGTCCGCAACTCTCAAGTCATGTAATTTTACATGATTGTTTGACTCTCATTTCTTTCCAATGAGAATCTCCTTGCCAGATGTAATAGCCAGATCGTTCCGCTAGCAGTTATTCTTGATAATTGTCAGGAGTGTTTCCAATTTTTTTTTTGGAGATTCTTCAAGGAAAAGAGAGAGAGCCAATTGTCAGAGCTTCAGATAGACAAAACTAACCATGGAGGAGACCTTTGTCCCACTCCGAGGCATCAAAAATGACCTCAAAGGGAGACTGATGTGCTACAAGCAAGATTGGACTGGTGGCTTTAAAGCAGGCTTCAGGTATATGCTAACGAATTCCTCATGGTCTAATGATCTTTTCTACGATGTTCAATTGCAAGATTATTGTGCTTGCATTTTAAGGCTTCCCCTATTGGTTATTATTCCTAACCACTAACCTTTCCAGGATTCTGGCTCCCACCACTTATATTTTCTTTGCTTCTGCGATTCCTGTCATTTCATTTGGTGAACAACTTGAGAGAAATACTGGTATTTTAAACACTTGAACTCTATAAAGAATAGTTTTGAATCTTCTGCGGAACATTTCTTTTCTTTCGCTTAATGGGTAGCTGTTACCACCATCAAATCATTAACTTTTCATTGTTTATTATTGTCAACCTTTTCTTCTTAGCATCTTAGTTACGTGAACAACAAAGTCAGAAACAGAAAAGATTCTGTTTTTCTACATGAAATAAGTCTTCACCTTGTATCTGCAGATGGAGTTCTCACGGCAGTTCAAACCTTAGCATCCACGGCTCTTTGTGGGATCATACACTCAATAATTGGAGGTCAACCCTTGCTGATATTAGGAGTTGCTGAGCCAACTGTCATTATGTACACATTTATGTTTAACTTTGCTAAAGAAAGACCGGATTTGGGTCGGGACCTGTTTCTAGCATGGACTGGATGGTGAGCTGTTACCTCTACTTTTCTTTAAAGAATAATTAGCCATACCATGTAAACATTTTCGTCATGTTTTCAATAGGATTTTTTAATTTGAAATTAATATATTGGCTGCTTTTAACAAAAATTGCTTCTTTTTTTTAAAAAAATTTTTGTAGGGTATGTGTGTGGACTGCAGGCTTGCTGTTCTTACTGTCTATCTTGGGAGCTTGCTCCATAATCAATAGGTTTACCCGTGTGGCAGGAGAACTGTTTGGCCTGCTTATAGCTATGCTGTTTATGCAGCAAGCTATCAAAGTAAGTACATTTACTGTTTGATGTTCATTTTCTACTGTCAATCACACCCATTAAGATGCTGTTCCTAAAATTTGTTTGAAATGATCAATGTTACCGATTTGCTTGACCTTTTGATTTATATCTTCATTCAAATATAGTAGCTAGCAGCCACTAATAAAAAAGTCTCCTCAACGAATTTATCTTCCATCTCATGTACAGGGCCTTGTGGAAGAGTTCCGCATTCCACAACATGAAGATCCGAAATTAACAGAATTTATACCTTCATGGAGGTTTGCCAATGGCATGTTTGCTTTGGTCCTGTCTTTTGGCCTTCTTCTCACCGCATTAAGAAGCCGGAAAGCAAGGTCATGGCGCTATGGGACGGGTAAGTTGATGTTCCAAAATTTTAGGCCCTTGGTACAACCTTTTAGAGATATGGCATATCATTTGCTTTGAGAACTTAAAAGAAGCCTTTTCCTAGGTTGGCTTAGAAGCTTTATAGCAGACTATGGTGTGCCACTTATGGTACTAGTATGGACAGCAGGGTCTTACATACCTGCCGAAAGTGTTCCAAAAGGAATCCCACGTCGTCTCTTCAGCCCAAATCCGTGGTCACCTGGCGCTTATGAAAATTGGACAGTGATCAAGGCATGTGTAATCAAGTCTAATTGTCAATAATTCGTTCATATATTTTGTCCCCTTACAGCACTAAATAAACTGACACTAGCAACCTAAAAATGACAGGAAATGCTAAATGTTCCGGTTGTCTACATTATTGGAGCCTTCATTCCAGCCACAATGATTGCAGTGCTCTATTATTTTGACCATAGTGTAGCATCTCAACTTGCTCAGCAGAAAGAGTTTAATTTGAGAAAGCCATCTTGTTATCATTATGACTTACTCCTTTTGGGATTCTTGGTATGCAAGTTTCTTCCTACTCCATCGATCCTTAATCTAAACTTTGCCTTCCAGACTCTCCTTTTGTTTAGTATCCTTAACGTACGTTAAATTGCGTGTTTCTTGATGGCAGACATTGTTATGTGGTCTTATTGGCATCCCTCCAGCAAATGGGGTCATCCCGCAGTCGCCAATGCATACCAAGAGCTTGGCTACTCTCAAGCACCAGGTATTCCTTCTCAAAATCCTTTGAATAGTTCAAATTGGCGAGTTTTTTTTTTTTTTTTTAAAAGAAAACCCTTTTGTTCAGTTTTCTTTTGTTGTTACTTGTCTCAAAATGTTATGGTGATGCTGAATTTTGGTTATTCTGCAGCTTCTTCGAAATCGACTGGTTGTAACAGCGCGCAAAAGTATTAGAAAGAATGCTAGCTTGGGACAATTGTATGGAAATATGCAAGAAGCCTATCAACAGATGCAGACCCCTTTAGTTTACCAGGAGTCTTCAGCTCGAGTAAGAGTCCTAGACCATAAAAAAAAAAAAAGGAATTAGCATCTTTCTGTTCATACTCCTGAAATTTTGAGGGAGAGGTAGCGGCGAGTAAAAAATTCCATAAAACTATCTAAAAAAGTTGACTAGCGTGCTTCGATGACTATTCATGACTTCACCCTAAAGTTCCGTGCTATAAAGGAACTCTCATTATTGCTGGCATGATCACGCATGCGTCGGTGATTAACAAACGAATTCACAGTCATTTTGAAATTTGTAGTTCTGTCATTGTATTCGTTAAAAGTTCAAATTAAAAAAATAATAAGTCAATATCACTCTCCTGTTGTAATTAAATTACTTCAAATTTCTTAAGCAGGGACTAAACGAACTAAAAGAATCGACCGTTCAAGCTGCTACATGTACAGGCAACATTGATGCCCCTATTGATGAGACTTGTTTGATATTGAGAAAGAGATTGATGATCTATTGCCTGTGGAAGTAAAAGAACAGCGTCTCAGTAACTTGCTTCAAGCCACCATGGTTGGAGGATGTGTTGGAGCAATGCCCATCCTCAAAATGATTCCAACTTCAGTCCTCTGGGGTTACTTCGCCTTCATGGCTATTGAAAGCTTACCCGGTAACCAATTTTGGGAAAGGATCTTATTGCTCTTCACAGCACCAAGCAGAAGATATAAGTAAGATATCAAAAAGACATTTATATTTTAGTTAGTCTAAAGTTTCCCTTGTCCATGTATCTTGTCTAACAAAGAGAGAGCTTTTCTTTCCTGCAGAGTCCTTGAGCAGCAACATGCGACATTTGTGGAGACTGTTCCGTTCAAGACAATTGCAATATTCACCATTTTCCAAACTACTTATCTGCTTGTATGTTTCGGCTTAACATGGATTCCCATTGCCGGGGTCATGTTTCCTTTGATGATCATGCTTTTAGTCCCCGTAAGACAATACTTCCTGCCCAAGTTTTTCAAAGGGGCACATCTTTACGATTTGGATGCTGCCGAGTATGAAGAGGCACCTGCTTTGCCATATAATCTTGCCACAGTATGATCACTTGTCTAACAATGAAAATTTTTCGGTCATAGTTAATCATGTAATTTTGCCTGACACATCTTCGATGTATTTCGTTTTTTTTCCCAATACAGGAGACAGAGCTGGGACATGGAGCATCCTATGCAGGGGATGGTGAGATATTAGATGAAGTTATTACCAGAAGCCGAGGTGAATTCAGGCATACATGCAGTCCTAAAATCACAAGCTCCACTGCTACGCCAGCAAATGAACCGAGAAGCCTTCAAAGCCCGCGCCTCTCAGTTAGTCCACGTGTCAGTGAACTAAAAGGAGAGAGAAGTCCTCGATCAAGTGGAAAGGAGCCACACAGTCCAAGGGCTGGGGAACCAAAACCATCTAATCTGGGGAAGAGTCCTCTTAATCCAGCATCCAGTTAGGAGGAACTATTATTGAATATATTGATAAATCTGTTTGTAAGAATTTTTAAATGGTTTGGTCATATCGCAGTCTTTATTTGAGCGTGTTGGTTGCCTTAGCACTGTTGTAAAAACCTTTCCCTCTTCCTCTTAAAGCCCAAGCTTATTTGTAACAACAGATTTGATTTGCTTTTCTTACCAGAAATTATACTAGTAGTTGTATTTTTTGCTTGAAAGTGCTAGCCTTTGTTGCCACTTTTTTCCAAGACATTAGTTGTTGCAACTTGCAGATGTAATTTAGATCCTTGTTGAAAGGTTATTGGTCTCTCTCTCTGTCCACTCTGACATACCGAAACAAAGGGTTTCTCATCCATACCAAGAACTCGAATATATAAGATAGATATAAGTTAGAGAGATAAATTGATTCAGCATCAGATAAAAGAATCCATCATCATTCGGTCTGATGAAGCGTATTGTAAATATTAGCCCTGACAAGATGTTAATGCCAATCGGGTTTGTTCATTACCTCTACTGAGGCATCACCAAATCTACAGCTAGAGAGGCCGGGAACATATGGTCACCACCTGAAAATGGCTTGTGGTATCTTTGTTGCCTTGAATGTAAAAGCTTCGTCAAGAGAGTGCGTTCTAACTGAGAACTATCTTGTCATTTTCAGTAAATGAAAACAACAAAAGAGTCAACCTCCCAACACAATTATAAAAGCATGAAAAACAAAAACAGAAGAGAGCTTGAGATGGAAAAAGGAGGCTTTTGGAATAGTTTTGAAGAAAAAAGCAATGGTCAGAATTATTTTCCTACCAAGCATTCAATTGAATTGCAGATATGAGGTCCTACATTCAATTGCAGAGAGGAAATGTGGATGCAGTGCTGTTGTTATCATAGCATTGACTTCGATGGGATTCATTCTTCATGTCTTTCATTATTACATAATGTTGCTTTCTAATGATTTCAGTATCTATGCCTTGCAAGCATAATTCATCGAATAGTTCCAAAAAGATTTACTTAACCAACATCAACTTTTGATCCTTTCCGAAAAGGAAATATTGCTTAACATCATCAATTTGAAGAAAACCAGAATTGGATGATCTGGGTGAAGATTGGACGCTGCAGTTGACCATAACCACGTGTGGACAATACAACATGTGGTCGACTACTTCGAAAGCTACTGCTTTAGAAACACAGATTTGCATCTGACTGTCCAAATCACTCTTTTTCTCCACGAGCGTTCATATGAACCACGCGAATTTAATCATCAATCATGTTGTGACTAGTGAAACTTTCTTTTTTGGGGGTAGGAGAGGGGGTAACGAGAGGAGAGAAGCTTGGTAAAGAACACTTGCCATCCTCAAATTCTCCTCTTAATGAAAAATAGAGTTTACCTTAGCCGGTATTTGATTTAAACCAATCAGATTATGTATCATGAAAGAAAGGAGAGGCTTACAATAGAACCTCAATATCGATGTGAAGAGATCCACTTTCCACAACAATAATTCATGACACTGATACGCACAAACAGAAACAGAGAATTTCCACCGGCACATTTGAAAGACTCCAAGAAAAATTGTGTGTTGTTTTGAATAAGTAATTCTGGCCTCTACTTTAGCATATAAACAAAGGAGATTAAAGGTTGAAAACGCTTGTTGTTTATGTGACCGCATTCAGGCATTCCCCATAAAGTAGACTGACAATCTCCAATGAAATGAAATCTATGACGGCAACTTCTGCATATGTAATTATGTATCATTTGAAAAGAAAACCAGAAAAGCAAATATCAAGCAAAAAAAGAACTAAAAAGATCACGACAAGATGAGCCGACACTGGAGATGAATATAATATATATCAGTAATTTATCACGCCTTTCCTATGTGAACATGACTAGGTACTAAGACCAGACATAGCGAAGTGAAAGGTTGAGGTCGTTCTTCTGTTTTGCATTTTTGTTCTTGAGTCTTGGAAGAGCTAGGAAGCGTTACACTAATATTTGTAAGATGTGCAAAGTCCTCCCATTTGAATGATGGGTCCAAGTTGATTTGATTTCTTTCTCTTTTCCTTTTTCCTTCCCCTTTCTATCCTGCGAGCCAATCAACATCCGGCTATGTGCATCTCGAAGATTTCTAACCAAAGTGAACAAAGTATTGATCTTCTCTTCTTCATCATCATCATCGTTAACTAGTGCTCCACACTCCTTTGTCTTTCCATACATGTATTTTCTCTTCATCCAAGGCTCTCGTTTTACTCTCTGTGTTGCTTTACTGTGTCTTTAAGAACATAGGGTTTTTTACCTGTAACAATGACGTAATTACTATTTGGGTGTCCAAGAAGATAGACGAATCAAATCAAAGAAAACTTGGTAAGTAGGTAGAAGGACAAAAGGAAAGGAGATTTGGAGGATCAAAAGATTATCACCTTAAAATGACCAAGCCACCCCTTAAACTCCCTCTACAACTGCACTGAAACCTCTATAAATCAATACTTTTCCGATCATAAAAATTTATTAATTAATTGATATATTATTTATCAAGATATTTTGTAATTTTTTACAAAAAAATTAAATTTAATATTATTATTTTATATAATTTTTTCTTACAATAGAAGAACACTGTACCAAAACTTATTAATACATTAAAAAAAAATTAAAAATAAAATCCAAAGAAACATCAATTTTAAAATAAAAAATAAGTAATATTAAAGTTATGTTTTATAAAAAAATTTAATTAAATCATATATATATAATTTTGATGTATAAAAAATTATTAATTTATATATAAAGTGAAATATATATTTTATAAAATATTTTATTTTGTATATTGATCTCTTATAATAAACCACCGGAACTGTTCTAATCGACCAAGTTTAATAGTCCAAGTGGTACAAGTTTCATTAACAGTGGGTGGTATAAATTGGCTTTTGTGTCTGCAATGTATGGAATGTTTTAGTTGGTGACCTAGCTACTAGAAAATAATTATACAAACGGGAAAAACATGGGCCTCCATTGCTTTAGCTTAAAGCACACGTTGACAAAGATGAATACTAATACTAATACAAATCTCAGTCGAATAGCCTTTTTGACCCACCCTATTTGTTCCTCTTAACACTCTTTACCCACTACTAGAGACATCCTATTTACAAGAGATGCAAAGCGCTACCAAAAAAAACAAAAAAACACAAAAGTCACGGTCTTGACATAAGCTTTGATTCGTCTTGTCTCCTCCCTTCGTCCTTTTTCGAATTAACACTCTTTAATTTCGCCGATTCACTTCCTGGCACATGCCTATCGATACAATGAGCCCAGTTTTAACACCAATACCCCAATAAGGTCCCATCAAAGGCCCAATATAGTCTATGGCCCGAAAACAGGACATCGTGGCTAAATTTCTTCAGACCCAAATAGATGTCCAATGTGTACAACTCCTTGGTCCAATCAGCTAGAGTTCTTCTCTTTTTTTTTCTTCCTTTCTCCTTTCATTTTCGGCTAATTGCAAAAAAACCACTTTAGTTTAATTGTAACCTATTTCAAAATTTACACCTTTCCCATGAAACTAGAAAGTTCATCATTTTTAGTGGAGTTGGTAATTAGTGTTAGCGGGTCATAATTGTGCCATGGAAAGCTAAATAAATAACACATTAGTAGGGTGGTACAAATACAACACCATGATTTTATTATTTTACAGTTATTGATACAAATATGACACGTTTATTTTATGAGTTATATGATATGATACGGTTAATATAGTTCATTATGATTAATCTATTTATACAAAAAAGGTTAATCCGTTAGACACAATTAATTTATTTAAATATAAATAATAAATTATTTTATATTTTTTTAAATTTTTTTGCAAAGCATATTTTTTTAAAATATTCATAATTCAATAAATGGATTTCAATCATTTGGATATGTTGAGTAATGTGGTAACCTATTAATAGGATTAATTTATAAATTAAACATGCTATACACAAATTAGACATTTCAGCCCACACGAGGAACGAATATTTTCGCATCATAAATGAGTTGCAAAACATGATGATACCAACATGATTACATAAAACTTAAATCCATTGAACTTCATTTAATATTTGTTTTGTATACAAAATTGTCAAATTTAATTTTTTATATCGACCCCCTCGTATACACATTTTAAAGAATCTTTAGGAGTTACCAAGGGAGGAGTATATGTGTTTTTGAAAATTTTAAAAAGAGATCATACTTGTTAAAGGGGATTTTTGTAATTAACCCTTTCTAATGTTTTGTTTTTCTTTCTCATATCTGTCCTTTCTTCTTCAAACCCTATGTCTCGGATGGCCCAAAGTGGAAATGACACCAATGGTAAGAAACTATAGATATGCACGTATGTTGGTGGTTGGTGGAGTTATCTGAATTTTTTAAAATATCTTCGCATATATCAAGAGATTAAAATCAATTACGTGATTGAAATGAATCCATTACTTTAAGAAATGAAGGGAATATTTCTAATATGCTTATTGGGAAAAAAAATCTTGTCTATGCCGCGGAAACCTTATCACTGGATACAAATTAAGATTCCTAGGAGTGGGTAGGATTATCGACATCCTTTTGGAATCTTGCCCTTATAACAATGGTCGATAGCACAGAGGCATTAAAATGTTTCGCAAATGCGTGTCTATTGGCATCCTATACTGACCTTTTCTCTTTTATTAATCAGCATCGAAGCCTTTTTCTTATGCCATCATCTTTTGCATTAAGCGACGCTCTGAAGGAGGAATACAGAAAAAGGGAAAGCAAGATGTTCCACGACTGGCCCTCGTTTTACGTATGTACAACACAAAAGTGTAATTCTACCTGCGTTTTCTGCTCTCAACTCTTTATTCCAAGTTTCGAATCCTCATCTTTATTAGTTTTCAACCACTTAAACCCTACGACCTAAAATCTAGATTCAAAAAGTTTGTGTTAATGTTTAAATAAAGAACTTTGTCTCGCTTGTGATCCTATATATATATATATATATATATATATATATATTACACTTTAAATATAAAAGATTATCATTATAATATCATGAGCAAATTGAAAGAAATGATCAACTTCATAAGACTATTTCAAAAATAACTTTCAAAATAAAGTTTATTGTTTTTATCTAATTTTTACCAAAACTTAATAAAAATACCCTTAAAGCCATTTCAAACAAATTAAATCATTTATCACAACTTTTTCCCTTATTTCTACATCCGTCTGCTACACTCCTAATTTCTCTCTCGCCATCCAACTCTCTCTAATTTTACCGATTTCTTTCTCCTGAATGTACTATGCTTTCTATTTTTTTCCCTTAATTTTACCACCATCACTATTTTTCTTTGTCTATTTCTTGACATATCGTCATCAATCTACAAATTAAAGAAAAGAGATGACATCAATATATGTTCTTAAATTTATTTATTTATATTCATAGAATTTCAAAGTTGATGAGTTGAAGTTATAAATAAAATCTGTAAATTAAGATACTACTCAGAATTGTTATAAGTCATGCCTACATGCAATAACTCTAATACACTTTATGTATAACAAATCTATTGAATATAACATGACTTAAATATGACATGTAACTTAATCTCTATCTTTGTATTTTATTAAAATATAAACTCTTATAGTTAAATACTTAAACATGACATGTAATTTTATCTCTATCTTTTGATTTCATTACAATATAAACTTTTGAAGTTAAATACTTTCAGTAAGGGGTGCAATAATTTTTCTTTTTTTTCAACATAACATGTAATAATTTATTTTTCAACATGATGTATAATAACTTTTTTTTCAATACAAAGTTTAACTTGGTCCCTGTATTTGTATTTTGTTAAAACATAAATTTTTAGAGTTAAATATTTTAAAGGTACAAAAAACTTTTTTTTCAATATAATGTGTAATAAATTTTTTTCAACATAACTTGTAACTTGATTTATATATTTGTATTTCATTACGAGTTAAACACTTAAATATAACATGTAATAATTTTTTTTTCAACATATCATATAAGTTGATCTCTATTTTTATACTTCATTAGAATATAAACTTTTAAACTTAAACATCTTAAACACGACATACAACAAATTTTTTTTGACATGATAACAACGTTTTTTTAAATTTAAATATGAAAAAATTGTATTAAAAATAATTTTATTTAAAATTTTAAACATTATTTTTTAAAATACCTTATTTTAAGGGTTAAAAAATATCATCCCTAACATCATTATCATTTGAACTAGATTCAAGTAATCATGGTATCTGTCCTTAAATTTCATTGATCAATCAATGGAGAGAGATAAGATGTGTTCCCCATCAAAGAGAGGCTTGATTGTTTTTGAGAATTGTGAGTACAAGCGTCTTAAGTCCATTAATGGTTTTGGATCGGTTGTTTACAATTCCAAACCTGGAAAAGACTTGCCTGTCACTGCACTGCCAAAGACTGACATACATCAGTATCAGAATGCCTGTTGGGGGCCATCGTGGGCATGCACAGGCTGGAAAATAAAAGAAACAACAATTAATAAGAAAACTTGTAAAAGGAATTAATTGGCAATTACTGACGGTGAATTATTATCTAATGGATGAAAAATATCTGGGGGCAGGGGGATCCCACGCTTACTGAGGCCACAAAAAATGATTCTCTGTTGTCCGAATTCTGAAGCAACAAACCAAAACCAAATCCCTTATCTTACCAGCTACGTACTTGAATCAAAATTTGAAACCTTTCCACGTCAAACAAGTGGACGCTTTGACGCAACCCACTTCTTTCATTTTCTTTCCCACTTTGTTAATTAATGAGATCGAATACCAGATTTATTTTCAGAACAGAAGCCTCTTTTCGATGAGCAAACTGCGGTCATCGGCAACTTCGAACTCAATATATATATATAACCAGTAGTAATATTGAACATTGATCATAAAGAACATAATAAATACATGATTGAAACCTGATCCAAAAGTAACTTTAAGAGTAATCAACATTCTTTTGAGCAGGCAAAACTCAAGCTAACTAAAGGGTGAGCTTGAGATCTAAACCATCATCTTCTTGTTTTTTCTTGTCTTCTTTCTTGTTGTATGGGCTTGGAAAGATGATAGGTGACCTTCTGAACTCAATCTCCTCAGTAAAATCTGCCAATTCAAAAGTTGGAACCCAACTCGATTGCTCGTCCGTATCTAACTTCCTTATCTTGTTTTGCTTCTTCTTCTTGGTGATCTCCTCCCTTTGTCTGAGCTCATCTTTTCTCCTATTACTCGCCTCCCGAAAATTCCTAATCAGGGCAAAGAACCGCTCCATCTTCTGATCATCCTCTTGCTCCTCGTCTTCGCCATTCCAAACATGACTTCTCTTCTCGGTTGCCATGTGAAAAGAAAAGAAGAGAGAGGGAAAAAATGCAGAGCAAGCTCCAAACTTTCTTTTTGGTTTTTGTCAAATCCCTGGTGGCAGTAGGCCTGAAACAGCGTACACAAGTTTCTCTCTGTTCTTTCTGCCCACATCTAGTTTCAAAATTGTCCACCTATTTATAATATAACAAGGAATTTGGCCATCCAGGGTCACTTTAAAAAGACAGACTTGCCCTGCCTACCAAAATGACGAGGTGTAGGTTGACTCTCTGCGTCTTCTAGAGAACCCAGCCTTCCCCCGTTGGGGTAGAAAAGTAAAATTGTGAGATAACGCGTGGATTGTGATACGTCACATGTTAACGTGGGTACCATGTTGATGGCATGACAACGCAAAGGCTTGTCAGAATGTCGACGTAACTCAGATGACGCAATACACAGCGCAAAAAAGTCTGGCTGTTAAGCATAAGCTGATTCCTCATTTGAGATGATTTTGACTACCAAACCCACGTTGCCAAGGCTCCACAATTTATTTCACGCTCTTACCGTTTTTCTGCTTCGGCAAACAACCCATAGAATAAATAATAATATATACCGAAATTTTAATAGGACAGGTACGGCTACCCATCTTTATCCGTGAAGGTGAATGTTGAACAAATCCACCCGTAGAAAAACAAAAACCAATCACCAAATTGTGAAATTTATTATATTTCATTTAATGTATTATTTCATTAATTATTATCCTTTTTTCATAAATAACAGCTTAAAAAATATCAGTGAATGAAAATATAGATCAATTTAGATAAAAAAATCTATAACATGATAGTTTCCAATTATTAATTTCATCCCTAAATCTATAGTTGCGTTAATTATTTATTGATATTCTAGAATATGTCTTATTTAAGTTAATTATATAATTGATAAGTAGTATGATTTTAATTTTGTTAATGAATTTCTAATTCAGTATTTAATTTATTGATTAATATATAATTTTTTATTTAAAAAATATTTAAATTTATCTTTTCTCAATTATCGAAAGAAGACCTTGTTAATGATTTTCACGTGACTCGTTCATTTTTGAAACAGAATGGTAGATCTATGACAGCGACTTCACACCTAGAAAGCTGATCAGAGACATGCGGTTAATCTAGAAAGGTTAGGCACTGTTAACATCCAAGTGTAGAGTTGGGGCCTTGAATCTCTAGCACTCCTACCTCTAGACAGTGAATTCTCTATTCATTTAGGCTTTAATTTTGGTCAAGAACAAGGTCAAATATAGTTCATGTTCATATAATAAACTATAGACTTCATATAATACATCTAGTTCATGTGAAATAAATAAGGGTAAAATATTTATATATTTTTAAATTTTATTCAAAATAATATAAAAATCTATTAATTTTTTTAAAATAGATATTTCAACTTCAACATATGAATGAAAATTAATGTTAAATATGAAATATTAAAAATATTTATTTTTTTTGCATTATTTTCTTTCTCTCAAGTCAATCCACAACATCCCTTTACATTGATCAACCATCCATTTCCACTTTGCTCCCTTGGAAGCCTTGATCGAGCTCTCCAAGAGAGACCCAAATCGATTTTCACAAGGGAGCACGATGTCAATTGCAAAAATCAAAATTTTTGTTGAAAAAATAAAAATTATAATTTATTAAATAATAATTTTTAAAATTAATAAAAATAAAATTATCTTAAAAATATTATCACAACATCAAATTAATAAAAATATTAAAAATTAAATAAAAGTAAGATATAATTAAAATATTTTTTTGAAACGAGGTGTTTATTTTAAAAATTAATTAATTTTATATAATTTTAATTAAAATTTTAAAAAATCTGAATATTTTACCCAATAAATAAAAAATTTTAAACACATAACTTATGAATAAATTAAACATAAAATATCGAATAGTACAAGTAATAATTTGTTTCAATTAGTATAAGATTTATTTGTAAATCAAAAACTTTACTTATAGCCCTGCACCACAACTTCTGCGAGGAGAGATGGGAAAAATCAGTTGTTCGTAAATCGCAATGAGTCAGACTTTTGCAGTTGAAAAGTATAAATTTTTCCGACATTTGGTGTCGCCATAAATCTTACATACTTACTAGCTACTACCAGAGTTTGAAAATTGAATGCTGTGCAACTTTTCGGGTCTTGAAAAACGAACAATTTCTGCTGGGCTTTATATATATATATTTTTTAATTAGAGTTTTTATTAATTGAAACTTCTAGTTATTATCTAAACGAAAACCCTCTTTTTATTTATTTATTTATTTTTATATTATGTATTTCTTTTCCATTTTTCAGATGACCAAAGGTTAACACATATACTATGATTTTTTAAAATTCAATTAATTAGTCTATGGTACTTAATCTTTTAATTCATTGTTAACTTTTTTATTTATAACTAAATCGACTTGCAATCCAAATTTATATGTGTCCATGGGCTGGTAAATGAACATTATATATTAGTCATGCTATTTTTAATATAAAATATAATGAATTTTATTTTTATTTTTATATTTTACTTTAAAAATAAATTTTTAAGAGATAAAAAGAAAAATGCATAATACTTTAAAAAGCTCTTGAGCTATCAAAAGAATTCAAATAACTTATTATATTTCTATTACATTCAATTAAGTTTTTTTATTTTTATTTTGAATTAAATAAGCTCATACAACTAAACCTAACAATTTTGCACAAAACATGGCAACACAACATAGGTTTAAACGGCTTTGGATTTAATTTAATTGTGTTTCGTGTATTAATCATGTCAAACCGGTTTAATCCGTCCAAAACATAATTAATTAATTATGTTATCGTGTATTTATATAATCTATGTTAGTGCAATAAGCTCAATGCATACAATTCTAAGAGAGGCTGAATTGAAATATTTTAAATGTTTTGAGATTTTTCTTTTTAATTTCAAACAAAATAAAGTTCCCCTTTTTGTGAATAACAAGATAATTACATTTTTTATTAAATAAGAGAAGTTAGAAACATAAATGAGATTGAAGGAGTGAGAGAGTAAAATCAACATAATAGTATGTATAGAGATTCGACCTCCTTATCTACGTCCTTTCCATTACATTTATTAAGAAATTTAAAATCTATTATTAGAAAAAGATTTAATACAATGTCTTTTATGGATCAAGTATAACATTTTCAATACAATACCTTTATATAGTTAAAGCATAACCACTCTATTTGTTATCATGGTTAAGATATAATCACTTAAAAACTACTTTTTCAATTGGTTAAGGTATAATCACACAAGTGAATATGATGAGAGAAATATAATTATAGCTAAAATGCCTCATAAGCGCTAAGTAGCAGCTTAAGTACAATATTTGATGAATAAATGAATAAGTAATAAAGGCTCAATAAATTATATAATAGAAGACTCAAATGCTAGAAAATGAGTGCAAAGAATATTGAATGACTTGAGTTAAAATTTTCTCTTGAACAACTTTCACAAATATAATAAAAGCTTGTATTTATATTTACTAAAGCTTTTGAGGTGGTTGGAGGAGCATTTAATGCAAAAAAAAAATATTTTTCTCTTCATTCTAGGCTGTAACGATCGTATTATATTGACACATATGTTAATGTATCAACATATTACTGCTTTTATTTTGAATTATCGTTGAAATGTATCAATACATACTATCAATACATTTTAGTATGTTTTGATATTTTTGATCTTGGTTGCGAAGGTTTGAACATTTTGTTGGAAATGCATCAATACAATTATTAATTTATCGATACTTTTGAAACAATGAGTATTTGGTTAAAATTATATCAATATTTTTAAGGTGAACATTCTATAGCATTTCTAAGGATATATTTTAAGAATATATCAATAGATTGAGTTTGATTTTGCAAAAGTCGATTTTTATTAAGAATATGTATCGATAGATTTGGATCAGAATACATTTTTTGAAGTTCTTTTTCATTGTTTTTCTTTTCAAACTCGATTGAAAGTGTTAAAGGATATCTAGACTTGATAATTCAAGGATTAAATGAAATTTGATCATTTTCTTTTGTCATTTCAAAACATGGAATCAATTTGACAGCTATAGAACTAACAACCTATGACTCGTTAATTACTCATTTATTTAATCGTGTTTACGTGTCGCGTAAATACGTTTAGTACACGATTAAGATCTATTTACTAATCTATATATATACTAATATTTTTACTATGATTATGATTTATTGATATTAAATTTTATTATATTTAGTATATATTATGATATTTATAATTTTTTATTATAAATTTGAATAATAGAATCGTATTTTACTTGTACATATTTCAATTTAATCATTTAATCATATTAATCATATCAATCATGTAAACAGCTCATAAATTGTATAAATTTTAATCGTGATATCATGTCGTGTCGTATAAAATTTAACTCAACATGTTTAATAAACGTGTTTGTAGTGTCGTATTGTGTTACATATTTATTAAATATATCTGTTTACATGTTTAAAATCTTAATACGATTAATTAATTATATTGTGTTTGTGTTTACTTATATAACTGTTAATACTTTATGTTTACATGATACAGTTAAGACACAAATGCACAAATTGCAAGGTCTAGATATGACTAAGGATTAGTTTATTATTATTAATTAAAATATTATTTATTATTTGTATATTCACATAACACTAATATGGATAGTAAATATAGTACGTGATCATATCATAATGCCACATAACTAAACCATGTTACCTCCACTTTGACATTTTAGCATGTCATTGCATAAATTTTAAATATTTTATGCATAAATTTTTAAGGATTTTTGCAATATTGATGTTCAATTATTTTTTATGTAAAAAACTAACAAAAAAAAAACCTAAAGAAAGCTATTGATATAGAAAAGGAATGTCTTAGATTTTATAAAATGAACAGATAACCTGATTTTAGAACAATTCGAAAAAATGTACAAAAAAACAGAAATAGTATATGACTATATGTTTTAATTTAATGGGCAAAGCTGGCATTTTAAGAGTTTATTATTGATATAATTTCACTGGGAATTGAGGGTTAAAAAAATGAGAATGTTACCGAGCTAAAAAAGAAACAATGAAAATGTTTCCTATCCTGACTTTATTTTATAGCGTAATCACTGAATCAAGATCTTTGGTTTAGTTTTAATACTAAAGTAAGTTGCAATGTGAATGATCAATCAATACAGGGTACTTTTGTCCTAATATATTCGATCTCTACCGTCTATATGTTTGATAGAAGTACTACAAATGTACTACCAATGATCCGGCACTGACAACTTTAACCGAGCTGCATGTGCTTTATTTGCAGTGTTATCCTGGTGCTGATTCTACTGGCTGGGGGAGGACGAACAGAGTCCGAGAACCAATGTATTGGCCTGACCTTGACTTGAGGGAGTATCATTGATGGCATGACATTGAACCCATTTGCTCTAAAGCACACGCAAAATGCTATCAATGGGTACTGTCGTCTCTTATCTGTCCTCTTTCGATCAATGGGAAGTATTGTTAATTAATTCTAGGCATAAGTCTTTGGCCTTTTACTGGTCAAAAGAACTACACAGTCTCGTCTCCTTTCAGAACCTTTTAAGAACACTCAGTTCCAATGTTCAGCCTGCTGCTTTTCCTCAGACGCTATATCAGTCCTTATCTTAATCTCAACTTGATTTATACAAATCCACCATGGAGTGCCCCAAACCAAAAAGCAAAATCAAATTAAGAACTATAGCTGGCAAGGCTCCGGCTGCATAACGTTCAGGTCATATGCCACATTGTTTTATGGAAACCTTTGAGCTAACGGGATTACGTGGCTGGTGGAATATGCTGTCTTCGAGAAGGCGTAAGCGGCTTGTGTAGGTTTATTTGTAGCTCCCTTGTTTTCATGTTGAAGTCAGCCTGTTTTCGGCTGATGACATCAAGATAAGCTAGCATGTCATCGTCAGTTTTAAACCCTTGAGCTTTTGTCGTGGTTTCT
Source organism: Theobroma umbraticum (assembly GCF_002168275.2). Taxonomy (NCBI): domain Eukaryota; kingdom Viridiplantae; phylum Streptophyta; class Magnoliopsida; order Malvales; family Malvaceae; genus Theobroma; species Theobroma umbraticum. The sequence goes on along the minus strand of NW_018397258.1, from coordinate 4,411,370 downwards.
TTCTTCAGTGTAAAAAGGTTTTTTAATTCGTTGTATGGTTTGATCCATTGTACGTACGGGCAGGTAATCCCCTGCATACGTTGCCAACCTTTTATCCATTGGATTCTCAGGTCACTTTTTCAGCCAAAACGCACTTGAAAACGTTTTCTTGTTTATTGGAGAGAAGCTACAAGTTATCCAGATTTAGCCATATATGAGAAGAAGAAACATGGTTTTTTTCTGTTCTTTTCTTCTCTTCCTTTGAGCAAGCAATGAAACTTTGCGTTCAACATCAAAATACCATGGTCAATGTAGTCAACCCTCGATTAATGACCATTAAGTATTTTATTCTTTGACGTTTCAGTCTTATAATGCCACTGAAGAAATTGGACATAAGAGTTTATTCTCCTTTTTTAACTATAATTTAATGCATATATATATATATATATATAAATAGACCAGTGGTAGAGTAATTCAAAAAGACTTTAGAAGTGACTCTTATATATATATATATATATATATATATAGAGAGAGAGAGAGAGAGAGAGAGAGAGAGAGAGAGTTTTTATATTGATTAAATAATACATAAATACTAGTACTAACTTATTATGAAGTTTTAGCTTAGGTAGTAAGTATTATAGATGAGATATAAGAAATAATGTAATACTGATTTAAGAGAAAATATATAAAGATCAGAAATATAACTTGGTACTACAAGATCCTAGCGGTAAGGTTAACTTTTTCTAACCTTTTTCCACCTTTTATCAGTAACTTGCACGCCAATTTATCTTTTTGACTCTTGTGAAATACTTGAGATTCACGCAGATCTCTAGCCGACGACTTGAAGTCGGAAGGCCAAAACAGACCCAGTGAACTATAATATAAAAAAATTAGATACAACGGAACCTGAGAAAATTCTTTAAAAAACTCATTCTCGGTTTAGAATTTGATCACTTGCGCAGCCCTTAGCGACTACCAAATTGGATACCTACGTACTGCTTGCTGTATATATAATCCTAGCTAGCTCCTAACAGCGACTACTTCATTCATGATTATCCGAAAACTTAATTTCTTAATATCGCCGAAAGAGATGCTGATATTCACTAAATATAAACAACCCAAAAAAAAGGAAGTACATGGAAAATGCGTAGTAGAAAGAAATGCTTGAATGCCTTCTTAAAGTTGTTAACTACTACTTTATTTGATATGAACAGTCTGATCCAGTAACCCCATCTTCCAGCTACAATCGACAGTTCAACACCCTAGCAACATTCTTCAAGTTGTTCCAAAAACTTTGAATGACCTCTAAAGTGAAAGGCTAAGGTCTAACCCTTCTTTAACCTCCTCTTTCTGATCATCCGTTCCCTCTTTGGTTCGAGAAGTACTCGCGACCCTCACAGGGGGTTTCCTCAGCTGAGCCTCTTCCATGAAATCTTCATGTCGAAACGACGGCTCCCAGACTACGACTTGCTTCTCCTCTTCAAGCTTTCGCTTCTTGCTTCTGCTCTCAGCAGCCTCTGAGCTGTTGATCATCAAACGATCACGAGCCTCGCGTATGCTCTTGACGAGAGCATAGAACTTCTCCATCGTTTCTTTGTCATCATCTTCGTCGTCGTCCTCATTACGGAAAATCTTTCTCTTCTTGCTTGCACTCTCCATGCGCGATTGTTTTTTCTTTTTTTTTTTGTGTAGGGCAGAGAGAGAGTAGGAGTGGAGTAGGGACAAAGCGTTCTCTTTCTCGGTTGCTTCTTCGTTGCTTCTTCTAGGGAGATCCTAAATTATACAAAGGTCATGGTCAAGCTGTCCGATCATTTTCATTTTGTTGCGCCCCTCCGCGTGTTCCTAAACACCCATTGCCCATTGGACTAAATTATCCTCTACTTCGTTGCTTCTCACTACGTACCAAACGTACCCGTTTTGTATAATTTGCCTGTATTTCCCTCAACTTTTGATCTTTAAAATACTTATTTGAATTTTTTTTTGAAAAGCAAAGGCATCAGCTTTCCACTTCGTAATAACAATGAAAAACAAGACCAACCAAGATCTGGAAGGTACAAAAGCACGATCGACTTTGTGACCTAGTAAAAGCATAAAAAAAAAAAACAGATAAATTCCTTCTTGAGGGCACCGTACCAAAGGTTGCATAGGAGATCAGGGTATACACAATTTCATCCAAATGCCTGATCTTTCATTGCCTGTACAAAACCATATACATCTCAAAGAAGTGACAGAAACAAAAAATTATCCATAGCATAATGTTCTTCGTTGGGAAGAGGCAACGCTGCAAGCCAAGGTTATATACTTATTTGAATTATGTGTCAAAATCCTGAGATTTTGCTTAATAATATTCCAATAATGTATCATAAAATATTGTGAATTTATCCCATATCCCAACAATTTAATTGGAAACCATCCCCAACGGAAAAGGGGAATAAAAAAAAAAAACAGAGAAAAGATAAGAGATTGGGTTTGTTGAGGGGTTTATCAGTAAATTGAGGGGGAAAGTGTGTAAGGATGACATAGTTCTAATCGTCATGGTACGTGAAAACGTGACGCACGCATCATGGCCCACTTTGATGGCCGGAAGTCGAGGCTCTTGGGAGTTTGGTGTAATAGAATCTAGCGAAGAAAGAAAAGATGAAACAACTTTGCGCCGTCTGTCTCTAGTCTCTGCTGTAAGCATGCCTCGGCGCTAGCTGAGGAACCTTTCTTTCTCTACCGTTGATCAGTTTGATGGAGATCACCGCCCACTTTTCTTTTTAGCTCTTTAGACTTTCTTCAATTTCACGCTCTATTACTATTATAGATGTTGGGAACGAGATAGATCATCATACAGTTTGATAACATTTGGTACATTACGATGTAACGTGATTACAGGTAATATGATTGTAAGTAATGTGAATGCAAGCAATGTGATTACAGGAAAAATAACATTATAGTGTTTGGTATATAAGTAAAATAATGATTAAAATGCAAAGAAGATAACATTGCAGTGTTTGCTTTACAAGTACTTTAGTGGGAATGTAATGTTAATTATCAAAATTACCCTTAATTATTAAAATATAAGTTTAATATATTTATATT
>NW_018397258.1:4400746-4408207 GCF_002168275.2 Theobroma umbraticum | reverse complement strand
TTGTGAAGGTTGATGGTACACTTATGCCTCCTGATGGACCAGACGCGTGGCCAGAGAATACAAGCAAGCGCCAGTGGCTGGTCTTTTACAGGATAAATGGATTGTCCCTGCAAGGAGGTGGTCTCATCGATGGTAGAGGACAGAAATGGTGGGATCTTCCTTGTAAGCCCCACAAGGTATAGCTGACTTCACTCTTTCGATTATGCACCGAGTTTATAGCTAACCTTTTGCATCCAATGGCACAGGGCAAAAATACAACAACATTGCCTGGACCATGTGATAGCCCAATTGTAAGTCGTCAGACTTCATTTATATATTTTGTGTTTTTTTCCCCCAAGATAACACAAAGAATTGACGCCTTAAAATTCATAATGCAGGCTTTAAGGTTTTTCATGAGCTCCAACTTGACTGTGAAAGGACTTAAAATTAAGGATAGTCCCCAGTTCCACTTCAGATTTGACGGTTGCCAGAATGTCCATGTAGAATCCCTTCACATAACTGCTCCTGCCTTGAGTCCCAACACTGATGGGATCCACATAGAGAACACAAATGGTGTTGAAATATATAATTCAGTTATCTCTAACGGTTAGCGCAAAATCCCAAATCTTCCCAAATTTTCATTTCCATTTCCACATTAAACTCAGCTCAGCGTCTCAATGATCTTGCTTCGCAGGTGATGATTGTATATCCATCGGATCAGGATGTTATGATGTGGATATAAAGAACCTAACTTGCGGACCTGGTCATGGAATCAGGTAGTCCTAATTGATTCCATTGAAATGCTAACCTTTAGATTTAATTTTTCTTATTAAGCTTGTTCAAGCTCATCCATGTTAAATATGTTCCGCTCTTTATTCTTCCAATTCAGCATTGGGAGTCTAGGCAATCACAATTCACGAGCCTGCGTCTCCAACGTCACAGTTCGAGACTCAGTGATAAAGTTATCACAAAATGGGGTAAGGATCAAGACGTGGCAAGGTGGATCTGGAGCTGTAGCAGGAATAACATTCAGCAACATTCACATGGAAGCTGTCAGGAATCCGATTATAATCAATCAATTCTACTGCCTCAAAAAGGGCTGCAAAAACCAAACATCAGCTGTTTATGTATCAGATATACTCTATGAAAGCATCAAGGGAACCTATGATATCCGAAGCCCTCCAATGCATTTTGCCTGCAGTGATTCAGTTCCATGTACTAACATCACGCTCTCTGATATTGAGCTTCTACCTGCTCAAGGAGATATCGTTTTGGACCCTTTTTGTTGGAATGCTTATGGTGACTTAGAAACGCTAACAATCCCACCAGTGTCCTGCTTAATGAAGGGCATTCCTCGATCCATCCTGGATAATAAGGATATGGGTTATTGCTAATGTTTTAGATTTTTTCTGTAAATCAGTTCCGATGCACATGTATATAATTGGAAGGAAAGTCATGGATGCGCCGGGATTCTATTTCTAAACATGTAATCATTCTGAAGATGTTTATATTAATCTTCTCTCCTAATTTGTATGTTGTGTTACTACATTCCAGTAATGTTAGAAGAAACAAATGATTTTTGCAAACTAATACAAATAAGGATTGAAATAAAGACAATGATCAATTAATAAAATTTAAAACCCTTGCGAATCCCTTCCTCTGCATCATAATAATTCTGCCAGGCATTGAAGTCTGAAGAAATTGTGGTGATCATTTTTCAATTCTCTGATTTCATGCATGCTATGAGAGCTGTGTCATGCAAGGAAGTTTGACAATGAGTGCTTCAAAGGTTGATGACATGCATTTATTTTTTTCAATCAGCGAATCCCTGTGACATCTGCTGAAGTTTTTGCCTTTTTCTTTTTTTAGGTGGGGGGGGTGGGACGATGTTAAAATTAAAAGCAACATTGCATATAGTATAATGAGGCCTACAACAAGTCATAAACAGAGTGATGGGTGTGGCAGTGGGAGATTCATATTACATTAGTTTTTAAGAAACTTTTCTTGGGCTATATATTATCCGAATTAGAAAGTACAAGATTCCAACTTTCCGCATATTCATGTCTAAAACCACGACAAAAGCTCTTGCGAACAAGCAAATCAAGTGTAAAAGTCAGAAGATGAGAACCCAGAACAGAAAGAGAGCATAATTAGAGAATAATTCGTGGCAGGGGGTGATTTCACGACAGAATTTGTCATCAATCCAAGAGGATATGGCTGTCGAAACCGGTTCTAAATTTAATACAAACTAACAAAGTGGAGGGACAAGCCCCTCCATCTCTTACAGCACGCGCAACAGCTACTGTAATCATACATCAGGATGTCTATCAAACTATAAAAGATTTCGAGTGTAGACTTATGTGCTCTGGAAAAGTGGCAGTCAGTGGACGGGCCAAAATCCAATGCCCACCACCCACAAATATCACCTTTTCATCCTCTCCTCTCCTCTCCATTTTAAAAGACACAGACAGACACAGGGGTTAGAATGAGAATGCTTTTGACATTCACACATTCATTTTGGATCTACTTCCTTCTTGTGAAAAACCAGAATTTAATCAGGTACTTTGCATCTTGTTTAGTAAAGGGCATTTTCCTTCAATGAAAGTAGTGCTAGTAATTATTATGGGGAAACAACAAACAGAGCCAATTTTTATCCCCCTGTAAAAAATAGGTCCCCTGTCCTTCCTAGTGCTAGTATTTACTTCAAACATGTTTTCAGCTTTTCGTTTGCCCATACCAATACCACACCTTCTTTAGTATGTGACAAGACTCACCATATCGTTGTTGTACCTAATATGCATCCAATCCAATTCAAGGCTTCACAAACAAACAATGCTTCTCCAGGGAAATCGTGACTCCAAACTCCATAGTCAGCTCCTTTTTCCTTCCCCTACTTTTCTCTTTGCGTCTCTCTTTCCGATGTATTGATTGGAGAAGGCAACAGTCAAACCCATGCCGTATGATGTGCAAAAGAATCATAAACTTGAAGAAGAAGCCAACCGCCAACCGGAACCCTTTATTTATTTCAAACAATCCAAACGATTCAAGAATCTTTAAATTTTATTGAAAACCTTAAGCTGATTTAATATAACTTTATACTCGATTTACTAAACATTCTAAATCGGTTAAACATTATTCTATATCTTGTTTTTAGAGTAACTCAAAAATCGATTAGGAACACTAAATCGGTTTTGTGAAGTTTGAAATCGGAAATCATAGTAGTGGTTCAGCTCGGCTTAGTAAACCCTAAATCGATTTATTGAACACTCAAATCGGTTCAATAAATCCTAAAATTTATACATTAATATAGTAAATAAGTTCGATAAACCCCTAAACCAATTCAATCCTTAAATCAATTTAACAAATCCTAAAATGAATTTAACAACCCTTAAAAGTGGTTTGACAAACTCTAAAACTAACTCAACAACCCCTAAATCGATTCAACAACTCTAAAATCGATGCATTAAACTCTAAAACCAATTCAATAAATCTTTTAAATAATTCAGCAAACCAAAAAATCGAATCGGTTCAACAAATCCTTAAATTGATTCAATAAATTTTTGAATTGATAGAGTAAACTCTTAAATCAATTCAAAAAACCTAAACCGATTGAAGAAACCCTAAAAACCAATTCAGTTTTCCCCAAACCAATTCTTAATTGCAGTACTCAATCATATTTTTATTTATTTTTTGATTTAAATTTGTATTACACGTGTTCGAGCAAGATTGTGCGAAATCTCGTGATTGAGTTGATGTGGTGGTGAGTATTGGGCGGAAGAGTCATCAAGTGCTTATCCAGGGTTCACTATCTCTAAACTTCAGAAAGTTTAGAAATCCATAGCATTGCATTCATGGAGTCATTGCCTCTTTAATGGCAAGGATTTCAGCTGAGTTGGCATCACCACAACCAGCTGATTTTGAGAACATCATCTTCACTGCCCCAGCCTAGGATTTTTGAAATTCATTTATTTCTCTCAGTATTATTTCCTATGATTTTGAGGGTGGATCTTGTTTATTTAAGCTGAGATTTCCATTTTCCTCAAGAAAATGAGTTATTGTCGAAGAATCCAACATTATAAAGGAAAACTTCTGGCATATAATGATATAGACTAACCAAAAAAGCATTGCGAAGTTACAACTAGTTTGAAACTCGAAGGCAAGAGTAGTGCTCCTTTTCCTTTCTGAAAAGGGCTCTGAAACCCTTACAGCCACAGAAATGGAGGGCTATCGCATGAATATGGGCATGGAAGGCTGCCTAAAGCCAACCTCAAAAAAGATAGAAAGGAATCTATCTACTCCACTAACTCTATGCCTCTCTCACACTACTTTGCTCACTCCAAAGACAAATACATTAAGATCTATTCATGTTTTACTCTTATAGTAGTATTAAAATATACACTTACCAGTGATTAAATTATTAAAGAAAACATATAATTTATAGGAACAATGGCTTACAGAATATGTTTGGGCAGATTCTAAGAATATTGTTGCAATACTAATAAAAGTGCTTCAGAGAAGAAAGTGAGTAAAATAAAGCATTGAAGTCAGAGCCTACGGGTTGTAGGTTAAGGAGTCTTTGCAGTGGTAAGAACAAAGTTTGTTAGGGTCAATAATGCATGGACCTGGACCGAGCTCCCTTGCGTGTTGCAAAATTGTATTGGGCTAATCTAGATCCGTTTGGGCTATAACAGACGGATGGCTTCTGAGGCTCTGTCTGCTGTGACGTTTCGGCTTTGACTTGAACACATATGAGTCATCGCAGCCATGAATTCAGACTATAAAATGGCCATAGTCCACAGTCAAAGTCACCACCATTGTCTTTTTGATTGTTTTTGTTCTCGCTTCCGCTTGATATGATTGAATTAGTATCAAATCCAGACCCTAAAAATCAATTATTATTATCATCTCTATTTAAAATTAAATATTCACTTTTAGCTCTTTTTTCGTCAAATACAAACCACTTTTGACCATTATAATTTTATGAGCAATTAACATTTAAAAAATAAGATTTGAAAAATCCTAAATTTAAATTTTTGGGACCTTAATATTTGAAATTTTAGTTTATGTGATATCGGAAAAAATTACGGTAAAAGTCATTAAATTTGACTCAAAAATACAAAACAAATAGTTAATTTGATACAAAAAGAATAATATTCTTCACTCTAAATTGGCCTTGTAGCTTGAACCTGTCCGGCAGTGCCTAGTCCATTTGATTTCTCACCTTCGGGGCCAATCCTAAATAACGACAAATAAGCATTTGTTGGTACCAAATTTATTCCAAGCATTAACATCCGACAACTGGAAACTTCCTTTCAATAATATTTCATATCAAACAAACCACGCATTTCTTGTGACAGTGCCCACTCTTTTTTGTTTGCTTTTACTTTCTTTCTGTTTTTTTTTTTTTTGAAAAATCCACTTGTTGAGTTATACTAATAATTAATAACCTTTTATTTTACCCATTTCTAATTTCTCAAATAAAAGCTTCAATTATTGATGGCATTAATTAACCCTCGAGGAAGTACTATAAAAGGCATAATATTCTAAAAAATTCATAAATTATTTAATTAAATTTATATAAATTTTTATCTTTTTATTATGATTAATTAAATTCGTATATTTTTATTTTAAATTAAATATAATTTTATAATTAACAATTGATTAATTATCATTAATAAAAATTATTGTTATTTTTATGTCACTAAGATGTTGATGTGGAGTTGGATAAAATTACTATGTAGCTAAAGTATTATATACTATCATCTATTATAATATATGAACGTATTATGTTAGTATTGCGTGGTATACATGTGTTATTTTAATAAATAATAATTAATCAATAGTTAGTTATAAGAATTTGTTTGACATAAAATAACAATATAAGGATGTGATTAAATATAATAAGAAAATAAGAAATTTATTTAAATATTTTTAAATAATTCAAGGGTTTTTTTAGGTATTATGTTTTTATAAAAATATTAAAATTGAAAAATACCCATAATCAAACTAAGAATGGTAACAATTTCCTACAATTTACTTGTTTTTTTTAATATATAAAATTAATATTTAGTATCAATTTTGGGTTTAACAGACATTAACTATGGAGAAATGGAGCAAATGTGCATGCGAAGCTTCATTCCAACAACTTTTGTCAGCGTCCAAGCAAATTGTTCAATTATTTTAGCAGCGTCAACATCACCGGTATTAAGTCTCGAGTAAGGCCCACATTTATAACTTTGTGTGTTTTCCACTGTTGGCTGTGAAACCTGTCTCTGGATGCCTTGGGGTCCAAAATTTTGACTTTGGTAACCCTGGCTTTTCTCATTTGGAAAGCCTCCACTGCTTCTAAATTCTTCCTTGGAAGTAATTTCTGCTTTAACTCCATCATGAATTAAAATGTTTACTCATGTCTTACCATTTCTCTGTCAATCGAGTTCAAGTTAATTGCTGGAGTGATTAACTCTTTCTTTCACTATAAGAGAAAACCCAAAATACAACCTTACTTTAAAAATAAGGTTTTTTTTCTTAAATTAGTTGCTAATATTAGTTTATGTATATATATATATTTGAGAAAAAAAGATTCAAACTTTATTTTTTTTTTAAAGAAAATCATACACCAATTAATGAATCAAATATTTGGATGCAATTGATAATCTTAATTGATATCTATAATTTAGGTCATAATTAATAAAAAATTTATCCTAACATTGGACCCACTGCTAATTACTTTAAACTGTCAAATTTACATGACTTTTTTAAAGACAAGTTATTTGATAATAATTAGGGATGAATAATGAGTTGATTCGATTTTAAATTTTAAGAGTTAAATTAATTAATATTTTCATAAAATATAATTGAATGAATCAAATTATATTTTAAAATTAAAATAATCAAAATTAATTAGTTTCAGTTTGTTTGGTCGATTTACTCTCATTCAAAATATATTTAATTTGCAAAATAGAATAGAATAAAAGAAAAATAAAATGATGATTTTATAAAAATAAAATAAGATAAAAATAACTTAATTCATTTTGACAAGCTTAAAACGGTGATACACGTTTGGTGCAAATGTTGTTAATGGTTTGGTCACATGTTGTGGACAAACTACTTTGTAGCTTTAGGACTTTGTACAAACATATTTTACGTGACGTTTGGTATGAGTGATGTAAGTCACATTCTGTGCAATGTGACTTATTAAATTACATTACAGTGTTTATTTTGTAATAGATCACTGCAATGTAAGATTGCAATGCAATCACATTGCAGCCAATGCATGTAATGTGATTGCAGTTCAAAACCAATGCAATCACATTACATTGCACTCTGCAATGTTCTTAAAAACAATTTTACCCTTCAACTTTATTATTTTATTAAAAATATTTTATAATATTATAATTAAAATAAATATATAATATAAAAAATATATTAAAGAAATAAAAATAAAATATATGACATTAAAAATATATTTAAAATATGATATTA
>NW_018397258.1:4375254-4400646 GCF_002168275.2 Theobroma umbraticum | reverse complement strand
GAAACACGAGAGTGCTCCATTTTTAAGCTAAAATTAGTTCCACCAATGAGGACTAATGAGAACTCGGTTGCTAAACTGAGGCGACTCTAACGCTCTCAGGTATTGTTTTGCTGGAATTTCGGAAAAAAATCAAACCAGCTCAAATTGTTTAGTCACTGTCAAGAACCAGATGAAAAGGCTGAGAGAAGGTACGCGCATAGGAAAGATTGCACCCTAAATTTTGGGAAGTAGAGCTTCCTCTGTTTGAGAGACCTTTGTGAGCACTAGAGCAACTAGCTGATGATTAGCTGCTTTGGCTTTGCAATGCATGGTGAATCAGAAAGGCTGAAATATATATAGTAGAATAGTACTAGTATAAGCAGATAGTGGAAAGGAGTATCAAAAACATCTGCACCTTTAGATTATTTTAATGGAGTTTGGAGGCGGGAACCGACCAATTCCATATAGGCATTGCCTTTTTTGAGAAGGTGGAGTCTGCATATGACCGTTCTGGAAAAAGGTAAACGGAATAACAAGAAATCAGATGCGTGGATTGTCGATAAGCCCCCCATGTTCTTCCCATAACTTTCACTTTCATCGGTCCCCAATTAAGTTACTTCAACCACAGATTAATTTATACATGCAACAAGCCCCAAGTTAACATTATTGCCTCTGGCAGAAGGATTAGGCTTGTAGGAGTCTGACCTTGGCCTAAATCCTTTCTAGAGTCTCTGTGGAGATTTCTACATTGTTAAAATCTAAGCTACTTCAGCAGCTTTATTAAGAGTGCCGCTAATAGTCACTACTATTGCAAAATTAGAACTTATGTATAGTTCAAATTCAATCCAGCTGCTCTCAGGTCCATTGCAGATCCACTGTTTATGGGAGTTGGGAGATTGGTCATGTATTAGCAAGTAGTATGAACATCGATGTTTTCAATTGTGCATGATTTTCCTATTAAACCTGACAAACAGGAATTACACTATGTCAAGCTACAGCAGCTAGGCATCGTGGACACTTTATTGGCGTTTTCCTTCAATAAAGTATCACTTAAATCTTACATTAAGCTTTTGAAGTTTGACAGATTGGTAGCTAACCATGGAGTACATGAGTGTGTGTAGACACCCTAGGTTCGCATTCAATCGCCATAATCCCTTGTGTCCTGAGTGGAGCATGCTTTTGAAAACCTGCTGGTTCAGTTACGGGAGACTGAATAAGTAGCTTTAATGCAACATAATGTGAGACATCTAAAGAGGAATCTAATCTTTTAACCATAGCATATATGGGATGAATCTCTTTCCCGGCCAGGCAAAAGAAGTTTCATTTTAACGTGGACATCCCACTTTAAGATCTCCTCAATGTATTGGAAACGACTTTTGCACCGACCATCAAGGCCGTTTTTTCGGTTGCTTCTGCCAGTGATAACCAATGATGCTCAGTTTGATGCGTTGTGTGTATTCGAAAACACATTGATAAACATGGACTTGTAAGGGATAAGAGAACCTGGCTTCAAGTGTAGTGAAGCCACAAAGCTCCGACCACAAGAAACTGCATAATTACTTTCCAGGACTTTGGTGGTGCCCTTTGCTAGGCTTGATCCACAGCCCCACCAACATTTTTGTGGCTAGTGATGTTAGACCCTGGTCGGCTATGGCGTGACCATGAGGCATCCAGTGACAGGAACAAGTTTGGTTAGGAGAAAAGCATTGTTTATTTTCAGCTTTCAGAAAGGACGGTTTGGAGTGGAAGGCGTTGTTTGGGGCGGCGGGCCACTAGTTTGAGATGAGAGCTGAGAGCTACCTCCACAACAACCCACTCACCCCCAAAGTGGCTTTCTCCGTGCATTTGCGCCGGAATTTTTATACATGTATATGCTATATGTTTATGAATATGATTAAGAAAAAACAATTTGGTTTCTTTCTTTCAGGATGATCGGCGGCTAATGATGAATGTAAAGAATTGGTTAAAAAGAAGGCTGAATTCTGTACTCTGGTGGAATTGAAGACAATCTCAACAAGGGATTAATCCCAATAAAGTTACCAATTGAAAGAGACTGGTGCAGTACACAGATGAAGCAACTAAACTACGAAGGATAGATTATTTATATCATTGCTGCCCTTTGGCGGTGCTATATGTATATAGATGTTTCATTTTGATTATTAATTTATTATTTTTTAAAAAATTGTTTTACATCAATACCATGCTATACAAAGATCAACCAAAACAACTAAAACAAGTACAATAACTATATCATATAAATAATGATGAAAATAATCCAATAAAAGTGATAGTATTCACGATGAATTTTACCTTAAAATACTCTAGAGAATTTGATTTGCTGATTCAATCATAAAACATGTATTACTTGAATGTACACATAATAGGTTTCAATAATTATTATTCATTATGTACATTAAAACTGTTAACCAGATTATTACTCATTATGTATTAAAGTTTGTTCTTCAATAACTTTTTTTCTCATTCAATATATAGAAATTTAATAATTTATTTTTGATAGGATAAAATTTCTTAAATTAATACAAACACATTTTCATGTATAACTCTCTTTAGAATTCTCTTCTACTTAGTCCTGCTCCATCCTATTCTCAATCATACTCTACATTTACTTATTTTCTCACTTGTCACGATACTCAATACTTCATGAATTATTTTAATTTCCCTGTTCGTCACATTTAACACATTCTTTTACTTATTTGCAACACATTTTCTCTTTTATCACAAAAAATCTTTTACAATGTCAAATATCCCCTCAATAGCTGAAACGTGAAGCAATTTAATAACTAAGTATGAACGTAAAAATATTTGTATGTAGTAATTGAATAATATTTTTTTTTATAAAATACTGTGACACTCTAATCTTTAACCATAATTTATGTAAATCCATTAGTTTTTTAAATAGACAATGCATTTCAAAATAATATTTTTAGTTATACACATAAGTACACTCATTAGTCAACTATTAATATTTTTATTAAATTAATGATGTGTTAATATTACAAAGATAATTTTTATTTTTATTAATTTTAAAAATTATTTTTATTTTATTTTTTGCAATAAAAAATTCTCTGCTCCCTGGGGAGCATATCTGGTGCTCTAAGGGAGGGTGCTCCCCTTCTGGTGCTCCCCAAGAATAGTGGGACGATTGACCTGCAAATAAGAGCATCATCGACCAATCACATTATTTGAGAAATAAAAAAAAAGAAAAAAAAGAGTATTTTAATTTTTTTTATTAACTATGTTTAAATTTTTGAATTTTATTGTCAATTTTAAAACCTAATGAACTTACACAAAATTATGATTGAAAATTTAAGTGATAAGAGTACTTTATTGTTATTATTATTATTATTTTGAAAGGTGGCAATTGGATAATAGTAGAGACATTCTCAATTAACATAGAACTCTGTTAAGATATATTTTGATATATATGAAGATAATTAAATAGTGTAAATTTTATGAATCTTTTGGGGAAAAAAAAACCATAAAACTCTGAAACTGAAAAGACCAAAAAGTAATAGCTTATGAACTAGATCAAGTCGTTTCAATTGAAATAAGCGTTGATCAAAGGTATGATGTTGAATACTACAGACTGTAGTTTGCTATAGTGTGTGAACACTAAAAGAATTACTCTAGTTTGGGACGAGAACTGGATGACAACCTCAGGCTCACGCCATCTTGTAAGAATATGCTTTGGCAATGGCATATAAGAAAATATTTGTACAAAGTGCTTTGACAAAGATTTGAAGATTTGAACAAGATATCCCTTAAAAAGAGAAAAATAAGTGAGACAGGCTACGTCAAGGAGTTAAGTTAGGCGGAACCAACACATGGCGACATGTATTTTGGTCGCCACGGTTTCAGAATTCGACTTGAGACTAATTCTCATGAACATATTGCTTTTCAACCTTTTCTCACGCTGCGGAGTTAGCTTTAGTTATAGGGCTAGCTATTGTGAAATTGCTTGATTGAGAAGACCAAAGGCAAAGCCAGGAGCACAATACACGCTAAGGATCAAGGAACCGAGGTTGAATTCCATGAGCCATCAAACTATTGCAAATACCGCTCAACTGAATTATACTAAAAGGAAACAACTTGGAATCCAATATGTTGTTATACTCTGTTCATCAACTGGAAATAAGGGGGTCAACATACTCTTTAAGGTCTTATGAACATACTAATCATAGCAGACACTCTCAAGTCCGCTTTCTACAAAGAGGCTAAAAAAAGAAAGGAAAATAAAAAACATAACTATTGGAAAAAAATAATAATAATAAAGGGAACAAATAAACATTTGGAGGTGAAAAAGCACTTATCATGGCTTCCATATGATAACTGAAACAGGCCACTAGCTACTTCTCTACAATAGACCACGATTTCTGCAAGAAGCAGAAAACAAGAAGAAAGAACCGCTTCACAACCCGAGGAAGGCACATTGTTTTCTTGCATGCTCAGGAATCAGCTTCACTATTATATCCACAGGCATTCCCTTCAGTTCTGAGAAATGGCAATGGCAGGGCAGCAACAATCATCAGTCCCACAGTTCGCTAAGAAATTAAAATGGCAGAAACTTAAACTCAGTACTGCTTTCTTACCGTGAGGCTTAAAGTTGAATAGAGGGGGAAGAAAACGTCCATTAGGTAGACGGGTGTTAGGATCACGTAGCTCATCAAAGAACGGATGAATCAAAGCCTCAATCTGCATAGAAAATAAAAACACTCGTCATAAGATAGGTACATATGAGAAAGGCAATAAATCAAAGAGAAGTTTCTTTGCAGGATCCGTGACATGTCAGGTCTAAACCCCTGACATGATTTCCTAAACAATACAGTAAATAGAGGATGAATAGAATCACCAAGGGAATGTCATAATAGTGTAATTTTTTTTCACTTCCAGAATGTGGACAAAAACAATCTTAGATAGCGGTAGTCTTTAAAGTCGGACTAAAAAGCCAAAAACAATAAAAAGTTGTAACAAGATCAATACGTACAGCTGTGCTACGAAGGTTTGGAGAGTACTGCAATAATCGAGACACAAGATCTACAGCTTCTGGAGGCATACGCTTATGAAATATCTGCAGACCAATAATACATTAATGAATACCATATTATAAATAAATTCTTTTCACAAAGTTAACAAATGGCATCATCCCCTATACCTTGTGCCATGGGTGAGCTTTAATTTGAGGAAATTTAAACTCTGTATAGTTAGGATTCATGCACTTTATTTCTTCTCTTGTTGGGGTACCTAGAACCTGCATAAAATCACATTAATCAGCATACGAAAGAAGAAAAAGTAATGAAATAATAACAGAACAGGATGTAGGTATAAATAAAAAAATCCAGTGTCAATGAAGTTAAGGTTATTGAAGAGCCACCAATTAGGAAAGAATTTGGATCGGTTAACATCTGCCATCTTTCATGTTTACTTAAGTATTTTCCAACAATGATCATGCTGAACTTTTGTTAAAGAGCATTTTGAGCTTAAAGTTACCTTAATAATTTCAACGAGCTGATCTACTCCACTCTCACCAGGAAATAGAGGCTGGAGTGAAAAGAATAATTTGTTAGCTAATATAAAAGAAACATAGATGTATATCTATAACCAAAAATATGTGCACGAACACTAACTACCTGTCCAAGCAATAGTTCAGCCAAAACACAACCAGCAGACCAGATGTCAATGGCTGTAGTATATTCAGTTGCACCAAATATTAATTCAGGTGCTCGATAGTACCTAGAACAGATGTAGGATATATTGGGTTCCCCTTTTACCTGTTAAAGCCAAACCAAAGTTAGGTTCATGAACATAGATAGCCTCTAAAGAAGCAAATAAATAAGTTTAGAATGCTAATGCACATACCAGAACTTTTGCACTTCCAAAATCACACAGTTTTAGCTGGTGGGTATGAGGGTTGACCTGTCACAAGAAACCATTGTAATGGTGAGAAAGCATGCATAAAAGAGTATATGAGTTAAGGTTTTGAGATCGCAGCATACAGTTTCAAATTTCATATTATAACATAATACCATGCTAAGATTTGTCAGAATGCTAGATTATATTTCCCATTGCGAAACTCCTTATTATCCTTTTCCAAAAATCATTAAAGAAAACCACCAATCTATTTCTGGAAAATTGCTGAAAACTAACAAGAATAATATAGTTGTAATAACACCAACAGAAAGCATTTCGTGATGACAACATACCAATAAATTTTGAGGCTTTATGTCCCTGTGGCACACACCAATGCTGTTATGAATGTAAGCAAGTGCTCTGCAAATCTGCATACAGACAAGAAAAATACCAATTCCATGTAAGAATCACATATGAACATGGATTTCTTGTTTCCATAAACATATAAGAGATAGGAAAAAGATAAAAGACAAGATTTTAAATGAGCCCATACCTGGTAAAAATAGAGTTTAACATATATCAGTGGCATCCTTTGGTTCATCTTATTATAATGTTTGATAACCCGATGGACAGTTTCTGGAACATACTCAAGCACCAGGTTAAGATAGAGCTCATCTTTTTCAGTTGTTGAAAAGAAACAGTGCTTCAGGGAGACAACATTTGGGTGGTCTAGCAGACGCATAGTTTGCAGTTCACGGTTCTTGTATCTCTTGTCTTGAAGAACCTTTTTAATAGCAACAGTTTCACCTGTCTCTAAGCATTTAGCCTGAAATACCACATCGAATAACATGATAATTCAGTACAACACTCCAAATATAAATAAAAACCATATACACAAAATCTAAACTATCTTCATATAAAGATGTAATAAGGATGAAATCAATCCATACCTGGAAGACTACTCCAAATGATCCATGTCCAACAATACGTTCAGCCATGTAGCTTATTGTCTGAAAATGATTATAAGGGTAAGTTCCCAAACTATCAAATAACCACCCCCTCCTTCCTCCAAAGCGGGGACCAATAACACTAGTTCTCAAAGAAAATTATAACAACTAACCTGCTTAGGCTGGCCATTTTTACCACCAATAGTGGTAACGATTATATGCCCTGTCTCGGTTCCATTACCATCAACTATAGTTGCTTCCACTTCCTGCAACATGGTCCTAGTTTTTATGAAACTGATCCAAAAGATACCAACCAAATACCAAAGCAAAACAAACTACAAAAATCTATAACGTACCTTGTCATCCCTGATTTTCATGTCATTCATTTCATCAGGCAATCTATCAACACCGACTGTATTTCCAGTAGGTTCTCTTAATCCAGAAGTAGGAACTATACTTACTGAAGCCATTGGACTAAACTAAAAGGAAATGCGAGAATCTCACGGATCCTCTGTCGTATATTCACTTCCTTAAACCAACAAAACAACTCAATATATTACCTATAGAACACATAAAACAATGTCAATGGTTCATCCTTAAAGAAATCAGCAATGTATCTAACATTCAAATAGCATAACCAAAAAAACAGCTTTAAATCTCCAATCGTTTGAAGAAAACAACAAACGAGTAAAAATAGAGAAGGTAACTTTAACGACATATTTGCATAAATTAGCTAAAGCAAAGATCCTTTTCTTCCTTAGTGCATTAGTTGTTGCAGCTAAGTTCAGCAGCGAGAAATTTAAACAGGATATTAACCAATGAAGAGAAGTTTCCTTTCCCGCACCTCCTCGAGAAACAAACAGCGCAAACCCGCGTAAAAATATTAAATCAAAGTAAGAAAATAATATTTGAAACCCTAGAACGAAAGAATGGTCTAAGAGACACAGATCAAGCAGAAAAAGGAAACAAATATAACGAAAAAAAAAACCTTGATCCAACAGCCAAACAAGACAACCACTAGATTCACGACCAAAACCGAAAATCACAAAAAGAAAAAAGAAATAGACAGCGAAGGAAATTAATTACCGATCGGGTCAAGAAACGCGGGAAAAAAACAGGGAGGTGAGGCTGAATCATGAGAGGAATAAAACGGGCATTGAAGTCGGATCTTAAAATGGATCTTTGACGGTGAAGAATGTCGTTTCGGATATCTTTTAGAGCAGAAAGGATGAGGAAGAGAAGGTGTTGCTTTGAGCTCTCTCGGAGGGTTTTTTTTTATTGGGGGGTAGTGGCAGTCGGCGATGACAGTCAAGCAGATGAGCCCAAACATTTATGTCTTTTTTATTCTTTTTTTAATATAATTTCTTTTTCTTTCCCTCTTTTCAACAGCAAGTAGCCCTTTCTTTTTGACCGTTCAAATCCCCCCTTGCCCCACTCCTCCCCACTTTCAGCTTTCTCTCTCTTTCAAGTTTTGAACCAAACTATTCCCTTTGTCCTTTTCGCCCTTTTTTTTTATTTCTCAATATTATTTTATTTATTACAAGAAAAAAAAGACCTGTCAAATCTGAAAATCCGGCGAATTTGTTAATCAGATAAATGAATTCTTTTTTTTTTAAGAATAAATTATTTTCGTCCGTTCTTATGGTATTGTCGCAAGTATCTATTCAAATTTTGAAAATTTCTAAATTAGTAATAAATAAATACTGATTAATAAGTTTATGAAATACAAATTCAACTATTACTAGTCCAAATAAAATTTTGAACTTCGAGTTGATTAACCACTCATTCAACCCCCCCATCGAATTAACATGAAAGATACGTTTAGTTGAATATATGAGCTAGTATTTTATTTTTATTAAATAGTCTAAGCCTAAGAAAATTTTATGTGAGGAAGTTGAGCGAAGATTAAATTAAATCTCAATGCTAATATTAGGTACATAAAATGGACTCCTTAAATTTCATATTTATGAAGTTATTCTAATCTTAAGTCGATGGGTTTAGTTTTCTTTATATGAATATTTTATTAAATATTGACTATTTATTTCGAATAAAAAAGAAAAGGAGGTGGTGTTCTAACCTCTAACTACCATGGAATAGTTGAGATATTTCATGGTATTGGCAGGAACCAGTATAGAGGAAAGAAGATTGAAAAACAGGAGTGTGGTAGATACAACTAACTCAAATAATTGTACTTTAATTAGTACGTTAACTATATCAAGGTTACATGAAACTCATGACAAATTATTCACTACCAATTTTCATATTAAATTGGAAAAGGGCTCTTATTTGTGGAAAATCAAAGGCCAATGAAGCATGAATGGGGTGTTGAAGTATTTAGCCCATCAGCTCCCAAAGCTTATCTCCCTTTTCCATTTAGTTTTTCTTAATGTAAATCCGTTTATTACCAAAACAAAAATAAAATTAAAAAGAAAAAGAGAAAGCGTCAAAATTGGAAGAGATATTTATAATGGAAAGAGTGAAGGAGGGCGTTGTTGTGTAGCTGCCGCAAACCGTCAAACCGACTTTGCAAGCAGCTTTAGTTGGTGTCTGGGTGGCATTGAACTTAAAAATAGAATTCCGATTACAAGAATTCAAGCCGCGCCTTTTGCCGCTCTCCACACAGTTTTTCAATTTTTTTTTTCCCTGCTTTTCTGTTAAGTTAACTTCCCTGTAACATCAAACAAGGACAAAATAAACATAATTTTCAATGAATTTAATCTCTTTATTATTTTAGATTTATAGTTTAGTTTTTTGACCCCAACTTTAATCAATTTAATTCTCGTATTTTTTGTTAAAAATGAATATAAAAATAAATTATAGCTATATTAAATTTAGGAACATAATTTTTTTAAAATGACTTGATATGGTAACTTGAAAATTTTTTACCATGTAATGTATATTGAAGTAAAAAAAAAATCTTAAGCTTTATTAAAATAAAATAAAATTTATTTTAAAATTTTAAAAGTATTAATTATTTTTATTAGAATAAGATATAATATATTTTTTATGTTAAGGAATTATATCACTTTAGTATGTCTGACCATTTCCGACATTTCACATCACCCAAGACAAAACTAAAATCTTACTATTATTAGAAATAAGCTTAAATTAATTTTTAATAAAATTCAGAAAATTAAATTCATCAAAATTGATATAGAAGAACTAAAATGATTGAATTGAATTGATAAAAGGACCCATTTCAGACTCTAATAAAAAAAAAAGTATGTCGTGGGGGAATTTTTATAATAGATTGACTTAATAGATAAAATCATTTATGATTTGTTATTCAAATTTCATAGGTAAAAACCCATAAATGGTTAAAAGTAAAATGGATGGTTTTTATTAAACTTAATATTATCAATAATTTATAGAAAAAAATATTACTACTAATAGTTAAAGGGTACTGAATCCTTCAACAACCATAAAACTTCATAGTACCAACAATAAGCTCTCATTATGTCTCATTGATTAAACAATTAAATCACAGTGCAAGCATTTTTATCCAAAATGTGAAAAACAAATCACACGAGCATTACTTCCCATACTAATACATGAATGTTGTTTTTTAATAATAAAAAGATCACCATTCATATCTCAAATAATAATAAAAGAAAGTTACCAAGCTCAAATTCCAACATGATTACCATGTTAATTTTGGACATAATTAATGGCTAGGTTAATGCAACAATAAAAAAATATATACGTAAGTTTGATGGGGTCATTTGCTTATAAGATGTAATACAAAAATTTGACTGAATAATTGGACTATCCACTCAATTTATCCAATCATTAGTTCGATTTAACAATTTAAAAACTTTAATATAAAAACTTCAAAATTTATTAGTATATTATATCTCAAGATTTTCTATTTTGGTTAAAATGGTGTACTAAAACCCTAAGAAACATTATGGCATGCAAAACTAAAACCAGTCCATCAATAAAAGAGTAAAATTCCCTCGTAGTCCTCAAGGTATTGAAGTATCCTTCTCTTAGAAAACAACATCAAATATATGCCAAGAGCATGATGTACTAAAGATGCCTCAAGTTATAAAAGACAATGCTACATTTTTATGATATAATTATAGACAAATTTGAAGGTTCATGATATTAGCAATTATTTGGTAATTGATTTTACATGTTTTGATATTTGAGAACTGTTTCTCATTTGCAGTTACCAGAAATAAAGAAATAATTTGCAAAAGCAAGCAGAGACTAAAACTCTTCAAGATTGCAAATGGAAACATTAAGTCCCAAAGCCACATGTCCCATCTTGCTTTTTCCAAAGACAAAGCTTATAAAAGTAATTAATTAGATTCCAAAAACCCATGCGTTGCCGCGTGGAATTGGATAAAGATGATCAAGTTTCATCTCTATCCCTTCTAGGCTAATGAAATCAAAAGTTAAGGCTACAGTTCAACCCATCAGTATCACGTTTCAACTCCATGAAAGCCCTTCCATTTTTATTTTTATTAAGTCAACACCCACAAAATGTGACCATCTCGAAGTCCTTTGATTAAATCAAATTCTTTCATATGTGGTAGGGTAGATTTGATGGCTGTGGTGGCGGTCTAACGGCAGCAATTATGGCCATTTACGTTGCATTTTTGAGCAGGTTGGGACTTGGGAGCTGGAGGAATCTGTGGAGGCTAAGGCCTCCAATTTCTTTCTACTCATGAAAAGCTTATCCTTTGAAGGGGTTTTTTTTACCCTTTTTTTCTGTGTTTGGAATCTGCTAATAATCTTTGCTCCAATGAGAGGGATTTGATTTGAGCTTCTCAGTTTCAAAGCTTTAATTGATGGGGGATCAGGGTGGAAGGTGCCGGGAAAATCAGCTAAGCTAAGCAAATGCTAGATCCTTGCCTACATTGAATTGTGTATGCTACCAGCACAACAGAGTGTATGAAAGTCACTGTCAGCACCACCCCAATAATGCCTGTACAGCAAAGCACTCATGAAATTTTGGACTCAAAAAGAGCCAAGAGATTATTTAGGCTAAAGGCATCTTAACCACCCAAAACAGAGTTTTTCTCATCATCCACTTTAAGAGTAAATCTTGTAACAAACCAACACAAAGTAATGCTTATTATCATTAAAAAGGATTCAAAAATCTATTGAGTCATGAATTTTTGTATTCAATAATTACAATTTCCATAGCTTTGAGTAGGTAGCTGCATTCAGTCAAAGCCATAAAAACTGTGGGGAACTAGGGGTCAGAGTTTACATCTTGGTTGCCTTTACCTGCTGTACGAGCTTGCTATACTTGCTCTGAACAGTAAAGACCCGATTCAGAGATGGTATGGACTTGGACTAGGTCTTCAGTCAAGGAGGCTGAGCTGAAACTATCCAACAACAGCAGGTAATAATTTTGACATAGGCTTGGGTTTGGACCCATAGTTAAGCTCATTTGCATGTGAACTTCTAAAGCCCAAATAAATAACAGTATCTCTATTCTCATGAATGTGAAATAGCCCATTAAGAATCTCAATTTCCTCCAAGTCACAGCGGTGCTCAACTTGATTACATCGAAGTCAATCTTTCTTTCCCTTCTGAGCGAGACAAAAAAGCCCCCTCTGCCCTACACATGCATCTCGCCAAACAGGTAGAAAGTGACCATAACTCCACTAGGAAAATGAATTAAACGGGCAGATAAAACGTGTCGTTCGTATAGGAAGCCACAAGCTCACAACATTCTGGAAGATGTAGCTCAGCTAAACATACATAATACTAGTAGAAAAGAACAGGTAGGAATAGTTACCAAAATAATGGATTCGGGTTTTGGCTTTGCCATCTGTTAGATTATATATACAAGTTCACACGCCTTTCCCTTCTTCCAGATTTGTTTAAGACTTGGAAGCATCAGCTGCATGACCTGGCGACATTATTGTAACTTTGTAATTAAGTACCAGCTATATGTGGAAAGCATGGCAGTCACGTTCCTCTGAATTCTGAAATAATTTAAGCATAAGAAAATCCAATGTTGTTAATGAAAAAGTCAGCTATGGCGGTTCCTTATCCAACCTTCTCCCCTCCCAACAAGATTCTCTCGTGCATCCCCCTTTCATGCAAAATCTACCAGTTCAATGCTATCTTCAGACCAACAGCGGTAGTTTCATTTTAAAAATCCATTGCCATAATTATGTATAGGTTGTTCTGACATGCATAAATTATTGGTCACTTGCCATGTATTTCTCTAGCTTGGTAGGAAGATAAGATTGTACCCTGAGAACCATGGTTTGATTATAATGGACCATCAAAAATTGTTTACAAATTTGTTCATGGCACAGCTAAAGCTTATGCTTGTCAAATGATAAGGAAATTGAAAGTTGAGGTTTAGGTAGGAATTTGAGTTGGAATAGTTTGGATGAAATTCTTTGAATTTGGATTATTTTGTCCTTTTTTTTTTTACTTAATTCTTCTAATCACTTGCAATGTAGTGTTTTTTGTATGATAATATTTTAACCAAAATCTCAAACTTTCTAAAAACAAAGACATTGTCAAAAATGTTTTATATATCAGATCAATTCCACTCAATGTTGCTGCAATTAGCAGGGAAACTTGATGCTCCATGATGTCTTCAATCTCTCCGGCAAAATCCTACCTCATTCAGTTTGCCAACTCCACGCTGTAGATATATATCCTAAAGTACGCAGATAAGCAAGACCAAAATTTGCCATTCCTGATACAATTATTCTTCAATCAATAGTTCAGAAAGTGCAAATGCCTTTTTTCTTTTTCTGTCATGATACAAGTGCAAAAATGTCTTTCGATTAATGTAATTATGAATAGTTAAGCTAATAGAAAAACATAGTCAGCGGTTCTAGTCCAAATGCCTTTAACCTATCACCAGCCGTGGTTAAAACCAGTCCCTGATTAAGACAAGCAGGAAGAAAGAAACCAATAGCCGCAGAGCCTGTTGTTGCAATCCTGGTTTTATCAAGCAAAGGGACAGTAATGAAGCTTCTCGTTCTGATAAAATATGCCTTCCTGAAAGGAAACCAAACTTCTTGACAGGGAGATTTTTGGCAGTACATGATTACGAGAAGGGCAACCAAACATAGTTTAAGGCCACATATTATAGTCCACAACCACCAAAGACACTCCAGCAAGTGCTACGAGCCAACTAGGTGGACCAATCACTAGCATTCGGTCCACTTTTCCAAAAAGGCTAGTGGTTTGGCTAGTTGGACCACCAAACCCATTAGCCCTAATTGCTTCTTTTTTAAACTGATAAATGATTGTGACCGTGGCCTGTGGGTTGCAGCAGTGATCAGCGGAAGCTGTCCCTGGATGGACAAGTTGTATTGACCCCGAACACTAGCCTTGGTGTCTTCCATAATGCAAATTATTGGGAACCTAATTAGGTTAAGGTCACCCCCAGACCATTTATATTCCTAAGACATACATTCCCATGATGCTGCTATTTGGCAATTATATGAGACTGTTTAAGAGTCAACGTTTGAGGGTAATTGTGCCAACTCGACACATGTTTTTACCTGCTAATCTCTCATCTAAAATTACATAAAGCGATTTGTCAACAATAATCAATAAATAATTTGAATTTGGGGCTAACTATTTTTGTATATTTTATGTTCAATTACGTATTCAGCATAGCTTTTTGTGAAGTGAAATTTGTGTAGGGGGTAGACCTTGCAATTTGAGCCTCCCATTGCCGATTAGTAGATCCGGGGATGACCATGTTGACTTATCTTAATCTTTCAAAAAAGGAATGACATAAAAAAATAGAGCAGAATTCAACATTGTCTCAATGAAATGAGTTTACTTTGATTTGGGTCAACCCAACTGATGATTCGTCAAGGCAATATTCAATACCTTAACAATAGCCAGTTGGTTTGAAACGCGCAGTCCCTCACCCAAGGTCCAGCCGCAGGTCCAAAACATTTTTTATTACCAAGTTGATTTATCCAACCATAGTTTTACTGAATAAGGAATTACTATATATATATAACAGATGGGATCATGAGATCAGTTTCACTCTTGCTACTTGGTAAGGTAATTAATTTAGTGTTGGGAGAGGAAACCAACCAAATCCAAGCCCATTGATTTCTTTCCCACTCGCTGTTAATTGACATTGATCACGAACTAACGGTAACGATAAAAGGGTTCCTTTCTTTTTTCACAAAAAAAAAAAAACACAACTTGAGTTTAATTTTCTTTTTCAAATTTCATCTCACTCATTAAAAAGTACTGCTCTAACCGAACACTCTTCAAAATTATTATATGAAATCACAATGCTTTAAAATGCTTTTAAACAATTTATAAAAATTATAATAAATTTTTATTTTTAATAAATAAATTTTTATAATTAATTATTGATTAACAATTATTAATCAAAACATTATTGGTCATTTTTATATTATGTGGTGCTAACATAATGTTGACTTGGAGTGTAAAAATGCCACATATTATCATACTACATTAGCATTTTATGTCATCATTCACTATAGCATATTAACATTCCATGCTAACAACACATGATATAAAATAACAAGTGACATTTTAACAAATAATAATTAGTTAACTGAATTTTAAAAAAAACGTTAATTGAATTTATTTAACTCAAAATATAGGTACAAAAATTTAATTTAACATAATCAATGAATAACAATTTATTAAAATTTTTTGAATATTTCAAAAACTTTTTTTGATATTATATCTTATATAAAATGTTGGTGCAAATGAGATTTAGATGAAATTAAAAAAATCGACAAAATTGATTTCAATGCGAACCTTTCAATAGACGTTATCTTTAAAACTTATTTCACCTTTACGACTTGGTATGTAAAAGGAAAATTATGCAAATAATCTTAAAGATACAATTAAATCAACGTATAATTTCATTTTTTATACTTTACAAGAGTAAACCGTTAGATGCATTGAAGGGTTTATAAAATTCTTTGACTTTAGAACTTACTTTTTGTAATAAATAAATAAAAAAGAATTTAAATTGCTTTGATAGATGATGAAAACTCAAGTGGTTATGTTTATTCTCATAACATAACTCTTTTCTTACTTTTTATTTTTTTTGCTTTGTTTTATTTATTTTTTTTATGTATGAAAATGATTGGTAGTAAGTTTTTTATATACGTTTGCAGATGTGTCTTCTCAATGACACAATTCTTTTATTAGGGTATCTTTTTATCTTAAAGATATTTTTACATTTTGTAAGACATAATTTCAAATAAATGTCTTATTTCAATAATTATTTTATAAAAAGATAACTATATATTTCATAAATCATATTCTTTGAACTATAATATGAAAAATTATCTTTATAACTTTTGCATTTTGAACTATACTATTTTTTTAATTGTCTCATAATTTTTAAATTTAGAAATATTTTTTCCAAATTTCACTTATTCAAGAGATATATCTATTCACATCAAAAACCTATCTATAATCCAATAATCAAATTGTACAACATAACTTTTCATTTTAAAAATATATTAATATAAATTAATATTTTCATCAAATATATTTAAAATCATTATAATAATCATCAAATGCAATATGTAATATAAAAATAATATTTTAAATTACACTTTAAAAAACATATTTAAAATAATGGTAAGCAAAATTGTTTTTCAAAGTATTTATTTTCAAGCAATCGCATCCTAAAAAATGCAAATAAATTAGTTGTACATCCCTATCGTCCTCCATTTTGTTTCTGGCTAAATTCAGCCTTATTATGCACGTGAAAAAAAAAAAGTGGGGTGAGGTACTGTAATTAACCGTACAGTAGGGAAACTTCATAACCGAAGTGCAAAAGCTTGAATGTTTCAGATTTATCCGGACCGTCCAAAAACAAATAGGGCCCAATGATGCAGCCACGAAGGTCTTGGTGCCGTTACAACCGCGTCGTCAGATTTTCCACATGCAAAAGGTCTATGACAAACTTGTCATTTACTGCAACAAGTGAGAGTAATTTTGTCCATTAAGCAAAAATACCTAACTCCGTTATTCCGAAGGAACACGAGAAGCTACCGCTTCCTAGCCAGCAAGTAGGAACACAGACCGAGAAAGTAAACCGTTAACATATTCCTCGTCGGCGGAACTACTTTAATTCCCAGATTACCCCCCAAGGTAATCCACAACGACATCTATATCCTCTTGCGTTTCCTCATTGAAAGTCAAACTTGACAAGCTGGTGGAAGGTACGAGAAGGATGAATCGGTCATTTTCTACGAAGAAACGGCTTCGGCAGAGCCGTTCGAAGGAGAAAAGCTGAAAGGGTGACGCGTCGACGAAAAAACTAGAGAAACTTTCACGTGTCCGTCAAGCCAAAGCGGCTTTGCGTGTGTGATTGTCACTGATGGCCTTCCCCCAAAAAATCGAAAGGCTCTAAGAGTTACACGTGTCAACAAACCGGACCGCTTTTTTTACCCGTTGCTATTTACCGGTTCGTCCCAATTTCTGACCTTATAAATAACATTTCAAGCACGCCAGCTCCAAGTTTGATCATTTTTTACTAACCCAAAAGAAAAAAAAAAAGAAAGAAAGAAAAAATCAATTCACCTGTAAACCGCGAGAAAGAAAAACAGAAGACATCTAAATCGTTGTTGTTTGAGCTTGGAAGATTTTAATTCTTCTGCGGCGATTTTGTGTTTGGTTATGGTAATTGTATGAAAAAAGGGAAAAGATGGTAGCTGAAGCTGAGGTTGTTTGTCAACAGAGCGTGCCGGTGTTGGACGTTCAGTATTTTGGTAAAGGAAGTAATATCGAGGAGATTGATGGAATCGTTGCGATTTCGTCGCCGGTTTCTTCGCCAAAGTTCGGACAAGTTCTTGTTGCTGAGTCGGTTTCCGCCGATTTATCTACCTCTCAACTGGTTAGTCTTTTCTTCTCCCCCTTTTTATGTTTTTGAAGAACGTGACTTTTGATGAGGGGTTCACTCCCAACTAAATATCTTAATAAGGTTGGCAAAAGGTTTAAGAATAAATATGTTGGATTTTTTTTCCTCCAATTGTTTTTTCCTTTGGAAGTTTAGGCTGAAATAATTAAGTAATTTCTTTTCTATTTATGGATAAGTTTTAGAGGAAATATATTCATAGCTTACATCTCTGGGATCCATAGATTTCATGGTTTGAACAAAGATGATCAGATTGTTAAATTTATAAGCTTGGTGACTGGAATTTTGCATAATTGAAGATTTGAGAAGGTTGTATCTACCCATGTTTAGTTGTATCTAGGGAATTAAAAAAATGAAATTTGTCTAGCTTTGGCTACAGCTAATTGGAGAGTCCTTTAGGTGCTACTAAAATTAGTTTGCTATGATTCCAATCTCAATTTAAGAGATAAGTTGCTTTGTAGTATATAACCTTTGAAGAGAAAAGTTATCTATCTTGTTTCCTATTTCAGGATGTGAAATCTCTTGAAAAAGACCCAGATCCAACTATCGAATCTGCTGTCCTGCAATTTGTCCCGAGCATCCGTTCAGGTAGTTTTGCTGACATTGGACCTCGGAGATACATGGAAGATGAGCATATTAGAATAGATGATCTATCATCACATTTGGGATCCCTTTTCAAGTTTCCTAACCCTAGTGCTTTTTATGGGGTAATTACTGTTTTGGCTAATTTTTCTACTGCCTTAAATGATGTAGTTTGATTTATAACTAATTTGGGTTGCGTGTCGTTTCTAGGTGTTTGATGGTCATGGAGGACCCGAAGCAGCAGCATATATAAGGAAAAATGCATTTAGATTCTTTTTTGAAGATGTCAGTTTTCCTCAGACATGTGAAGTTGATGATGTTTTCTTAGAAGGGGTTGAGAACTCTCTGCGGAAATCGTTTCTTCTTGCTGACCTTGCTCTTGCGGATGATTGTACTGTGAATAGCTCTTCTGGAACAACAGCACTTACTGCTCTGATATTTGGAAGGTATCTTTATGCTTTAGAGCCTTGATTGCTATATATTTGCTTCTGTTATTTTGAGTGTTGTTGTCAGCTTTTAAATCTCTGACTGACTGGTTTGTCTGTACTATAGGCTTCTAATGGTGGCGAATGCTGGTGATTGCCGAGCTGTACTCTGCCGGAAAGGGGAGGCAATAGATATGTCTGAAGACCACAGGCCTATTTATCCATCAGAACGGAGGAGAGTAGAAGAGCTGGGTGGGTTTATTGATGATGGGTATCTCAATGGTGTTCTATCAGTTTCCCGAGCCTTGGGGGATTGGGACATGAAGTTTCCTAAAGGTTCTTCTTCACCTCTCATTGCAGAGCCTGAGTTCCGACAGGTGGTTCTGACAGAGGATGATGAGTTCCTTATCATTGGGTGTGATGGAATTTGGGATGTTATGTCAAGTCAGCATGCAGTTGGCCTTGTTCGTAGAGGGTTGCGGCGGCATGATGACCCTGAGCAGTGTGCTAGAGACCTTGTCATGGAGGCCTTACGTCGCAACACATTTGATAATCTCACTGTGATTGTTGTATGCTTCACTGCACCTGATCACAGGGAGCAGCCATCTCCTCGGCAAAGAAGAATGAGGTGTTGTAGCCTCTCTGCAGAGGCCCTGTGTAGCTTGAGGAGTTTGTTGGATGGCAATGCCACTCGCTGAATGTAAATACAATTTTTAAATAATTCTCTTGTTCAATAGGGGATATTGTACTGTTTCTGGCTGCTTCAGGTAGAGCTAAAAAAAGCAGCTAGCAGTTTTGCAGGGGTTGGCTGTGGTATATTTATGGTGGGTTATGGGCGGATGTACATAGAGGATGGTGGTGTAGGGATGGTCCGATATTTTATTGCGTGCTCAAGTCATTTATGGATTCTTTTACTCAAATCCAGGGTGGCTGCCCTTGTTAGTTCAATGTTCATTCCTGAGATGTACGTATATGTATTGTCAATAAAATTCCTAGTTTTCATTATTGTTAGTTCTTGGCTTTGTTACTTGGGCGGTAATGACAGCGGATGCTAGTCTTCAATCCACCTTGCCGCTATACGGCTGAGGCAAGTCCACGTTGTAGGAAACTTCCACTTTTTTTTTTGCCTTCCCTCTGAGAAAAATCTAGATTAGACGGAGGGCGGATATTTTTGGGAAGAAAAACTTATCCTTCAGATATTTTTGGTAAACGAAATTCATATACTTTTATCAAATTAAATATTGGAATACAAAGAGTTTGAGTTTATGTTTATCTTGATTTCCAGAGTAGAACTTTTTCTTGATTTTCCTTTTATCTTTTTCAATTGTTTCAAGGAAATGAAAAATATCATACAGTAACTGGAATATCTCCAAGCTTATTGGCAATTGGATTTTTTTTTTGGGATGGTCAACGTGGGATTTAAACTAATTCCTGCAACAGCTAGTGCCGCTGAGCTAAGCTTTGTCACATCGTGCCTTCCCTCCCCGAACTAATCATCAATAGATTCCGTGAGAGAAGTTGGGACAACACGCTCAAGTGGCCTTCAGCAAAGGATCCTACTAGGATCACAACTTGTCGTTTGGTTGGTAGTAGCGACGGCATGGATGTTGCGCATGTCTTGGAAATGGTTATCGCCTGCAGTGAGCTGATGTCATTCTTGAGCAAGAAACAAAAGCAACCAGTTATGATTAGTTTTTTCAGTTCTACTTTCGGTTTTATGACCGAAAAAGATGCCCTTTTTGTCTTTGCCATCAATTCTTGGTCTTAGGTCCGCAGACACAATTGTATTACAAGGGAAAAGCGTAATCTACTAAACTATGTATAATTCCTTCCAGTAAGAGAAGAAAACAGACGAAATTTTTGACAAAATGAAATAAGTTTGCAGCAATACATTGCTTTGGGTGATTTGAGAAAGACAGAAAGTCGACTTTCGATTCAACTCAACCCCCTAAAATGGCGAATTTAGAAAAATGTTTTTGTTGTTTCGCAATTTTAAGACATGGCTTATGATTTTTTTTTTTTTAAAAAAAGAGGTACCAAAATCTTATAGAAACCAGGAAAAACCTTCCTGTGAAACAATGCCAACAGGCTTCAGCTTTTGGAGAGTGAAACTCAGGCCAAAAGATGATGAAAAACCAGACACACAAAACAAAGGAGAAACCTTGTACAAACGGGATCAGGAACTCAGTCCTGAATGCCAGCTCAACCATGGCTTATGATTTTATATATCCATCAATATCTCTATCTGTTCATCCTCGTAAGTAGCATTTCTAGAAGAAGATGGGCAGCAACACCAAAGATATCAACACACACAGCAAAATAATGTCTACCAAGCTGAGATATAATAGATTGTTTTTTCATGGCAGACTTCTCTCAAACTTCGAAAACCTTTCTAGAGCCCGTTGCATTTGTTTCCCTGAATCAAACATATCAACTCCACCATTCACCAGAGCCCAAGCCCTTTTTCTTCCTTAAATTTTAATAGAAGCAAATTCACAATGCTGTATTTGTAATCATGCCAACCCAAGCTAATCTTTCAGTTTAGGGTCACATGATTTCTCCAATGTTAAATCACCATTGATCTTTTTTATGCGTCTGGGGCCAAAAGCTTCTATTTCCAGATCTAAAAACCTTATATCCAGAACAGTCCTGCCATTAGGGAATGCAGGTCATTCAAGGCAGACTGTTTCCATTGTATCCAAATCATCTACAAACCAAAAGTCCATAGCAATAGAAGCATTGGACATCAACCATGAACATCAATTACATAAACATTTGGATTAGGAAATTGCGAAGCAAGTTAACAGTCTTTTTTCTAATAAGCACAAGAAAACAAATTCTGCTATAGTATTAAAGTACACAATCTCCATACACATCATCTGTGTAGTATACTTTCTTTCATTTCTTGCAATTCACAACAGTAAAGTAGCTGCAATATTTGTGAGAAAAAGTAAAAATCGCTAAAATCCACCAACAAGTAATACCAACATAGCAAAGGTTATACATGCTAAGATGTGGACTCTGTTATTATCAATCAGGGTTTTGCAGAATGTTAACACATTAGATCTCATCAATGAAAATTGATGCATCTATTTTATTCACGTCACCCCCAACCCCTCCAAGAAAAAAATGTTGAAGAGAATAATGAAAAACTATAAGGGACCTTTCATTATCCAACACAATTTATATTGCAATTGAATAGAGGAGAATTATATATCTTGAGAGAAACATCCAGATCAAAGATTGGTGGCAATAATTAGCACATGTCTGACCACCCAGGTGAGATGATTATCTTGTTGAGCCTGAGCTTTTAGCAAAATTTTCAAACCGATCCAAACCACGCTTGAGTAAATTTTCAAGAAAAGGCTGAAGTGCCTGAATGAATTTAACAGAGAGAAAATGATTGGTTACTTCATCTTAGCTCAAATGTGAAGAATCATTTCTCAGGAAATATCAAAATGAGGCATTATCTTTTTGCCACACACCAAGTTAAACATTAGCAATATTTCTTTTTTCCCAAGGTAAGAAATTTAAGAGTGTTCGTCTCTGCATTAACATTTTCATTGCGATAAGAATACTTACAGATGCCACCGGAGCTAAAAGTTGAGGAACTTCATATGAAACTGTTAGCTGGAAAGAAAAATTGCAACATGTGAGCACAATTCGAAGTGATAACCGATAAAATCGCATTAACTAACTACTCTATGGTTTCCCAAATTTCTCAAATAAGGCTGGAGGAAAAAATGTTGGGAACACAAAGAACATTTTTCCATTTGTGTCATCATTTCTTTCTGTACAACTACTTTGCTCCTGCCATTATGTAAAGACAAGAAAAATTGCAATTTATGAAATTGGTCACACAACTACAACATCAATCAAACAGGTTGCATACACTTATAGATTAATCTAACTGTTGATAATAAGGAACAAAATTCAAATATAACACAGTTCATGACTTTCAAGGAAACAAGAACAATAAAGCAGCAAAGCAGCAAATCAAAATATTGTACAGAGCAGCCTTACTTCCATTACACATGATGAGGGACCTTTTGGATAAAATCGAACAACACCTCTGCCATGTAGAAAATCAGTTTGTTAAGATTCTACCATCAAGTTGAAACAAATAAATAATGGTTTATTTAATGGAATGTGATAATGTAGAAATAAAGAAAATGTTTGATTACACGAAACCAAGAGAAGTTCATGGTCAAGCACACAATACTAAATGTAGTCATCATACATATAAAACAGAAAAGCGTTGTCAGTGCAAATGAATGTGCTAAACCAATGTGGGAGTGGCAAAGCTTAGTGGATGTAAGAGCTTTGATGACGGTTCTAAAAATCTGCATTCATCCATTCTCCCTTGATTTGGTTAGTTGTGTTTCAGAGCATACTTGAAGGAACAGCAGGTCGAAATCGAAAAGGAAATGCTATATTGATATAACTTTATTGACCAATCTAGAAGGTTGCAGATTTATAATACTACCAAATTTCTATTGGAGTGACATTGAAATTTCTATCATAGAGATATCCTAAAGCTTTTTCTTTGATGCTTCCAAACTTCATCCTTCATACTTTCATTGCATCATTTCCATAATATTTCAGGAATATGATAGAAATTTCTAATGCTACACACTCTCAAGTCGACACCCAACTTTGCGATATATAGCCTTAATGGATATGCAAGAGTTTCCCAGAACAATCTTCTATAATGCCAGATGGTTAGTTTATTAATCTTTGGCCATCAACAAGTCAGATTAAAAGCAAACTCACAAACTGTCCCAAAAGAATTGCAAGTTTAGTTATTTAGGTTTGCTTTGATTTGTCAATGACAATTTCTGCTACTCAGTCCGTTTCTGCTTGCCTGTTAGGAAGTCCTTCCAGAGATCTCCAGTGAATTTTCTGATTTGGGACGGGCTGCAATAGCAAATAAAGACCAGTTAAATTGGAATTTATATATATATATATATATAAATTGGAAGGATAATGAATAATCACAATTCAAAGGAGGGCCAAAAATAAAAAATAAAGAAAGGGATAATATCATGATCCTTACTTGCATATTTCTAGCAAGCCAAGAATATTCAAGATCACGACCAAATGCAGTATATTTCAACGACCACCTCGACAAGTTAGGCTTGTCTTCCAATATCTAATTAAAAAACAAATAATCAAGCATCAATCTCTCCAATGAAATTGTCACTGTCTGTCATACATTTATACTACCGTTTAACAATAAAACGTGGATAATCTTAAAAAAAAACAATAAAACGTGGACAGTCCCCTGTAGCATATACTTACCTTGACAGATGAAATGAAAGGCATCCAATTGGGAATTGCTTCACGATCAGAGTAACATTTGTAAGCCACTGAAGCAGGTACATCAATTTCCGTTTTTACCCTGAGGTCATTCACACAAAAATTCAGAGTCAACATATTTCTTGTCTACAGAAAGAACGAGAAGGGAAGATTCCAAAACTTACGTGCAATCCTGCCATTCCATGACAGGAGAAAAGGGCCTGGAGGAAGTGAAAAAGGAGGCCTTCTTAAAGGACCCATATGGGATTCTGATGAAGATACTGCTGAGAGACGGTGGCTTCAAAGAAGAGATTCTGCAACTGGGTGTGGCAGTAAGCAGGATTGCATTTCTGTACGTTGGGGAGACGTGACTGAGCCTGGGAGAGTTTGGGCTGGAAATAAAGGAAATTGCAGCGGAAGACATAGCTCCAATATTTTTGCTGCAGAAAACAAAGATAGAAGGCGACTGGACAACAAAATCCACAAGCGCGGCCAGCACCAAAATTTTCTGCTCTCTGCCGTAATAATTTTATCTTATTTTATTTTTCTAAAGTTGGAATGCTGCGAGTGACAGACAAGGACCAATTTTATAAAAAAACGGACGAATAGCGTTCGATCGGCCAGTGGTCTCAAAATCAAATACGATTAGGTAAAATGATTTGATTTAATTGATTTATTAAATTAATTAATTTAAAAATATTTATTTATTTATTTAAATTTTAAATTTTTAAATCAATTCATTTAAAAAATAAATTAATTTTTTAAATAATAATATATTTTTTATATTAAATATATAATATTTTTTATATGTATTAGAAAAACTGATATAAACTTAATTAATAATAGACTTACAATATATTAGTTTATTATATAGATATATAAAAATCATAATTATAGTACTTTAATTTTAATTATATATATTTATTTATAAATTTATATTAATATATAATTACAAGTTATATATTTTAAATGATATAATTTATATATTAATATTATAATATGTGATAGTAAATAGCTTATATATTTATATGTTATAATTATTACATCTTAATAATGTTTCGTAATATAAAATATTATGAATATATATATATATATATATAATTATATAAATATTATATATATATTTAATTTATATGTAAGTATTACTATAACTTATAATAAACTTTATTTGTATGATTACACTTAATAATTTTATTAATTATCACTTTAGTTTATATAACATATTATTATAATTAGTTATTATTTATATAAACTTTGATATAAAACATTATAACATATAAATTGTGTTATTAATTTCATATATACATAATAAAGTGATAAATTATATATACATATGCTTAATTTATACATAAACATTATTATAACTTATAATAAACTTTATTCATATAATTGCACTTAATAATTTTATTCATTATCATCTTAATTT
>NW_018397258.1:4336316-4375244 GCF_002168275.2 Theobroma umbraticum | reverse complement strand
TTGTTTATAATTAGTTATTATTTATACAAACTTTAATCTAAAAATTAAAATATTACGATATATAAGTTGTATCATTAATTTCATATATACAATAAAGTAAAATATTATATACATTTAATTTATACATAATTTATATATTTATAATTATAAATGAAGTTTATAAGTTTTAATATTATAATTTGTTTTTCTATGACAAAATTTTAAACTATTAATCCAAAATCAAACTGATCAAGACACTTGTATGTTTGGTTGATTTGATTTTTTTATATTTATTTAATTTTTAAAAAATATTTGATTCATTTAGTTTTTAAATATGATGGACTAAACCACCAAATCCACTCATTTGCTAACCCTATATATGGTCCCCTTGGCCACGCGCTTTACGTAAGAATTGGAAAACACGAAATGAGATCTCAAAAATGTGATTTTCAATTTTGGCAATTTTCAATCGTACCTGTTCTAATTAAGTAACTGATTATTATCCATGATGATATTTATATAATACATATTAAGCATAATATACAAAAAAAGCCCCTAAACTATTTAAAAAAAATTCAAATAAACCCTTATACTTTTATTGAGTACAATTAAGTCATTATACTTTTATTTTAAATCAAATAAATCTTTATATTTTATATTTTGAGTCAAATAAATATTTATTATTAATAATTGATTTAATTAAAATGTTGTTTGTTATTCTATATCTCGTGGCGCTAACGCGACATGTTAAAATATTATAATTGACTATG
Organism: Theobroma umbraticum; assembly: GCF_002168275.2. Classification (NCBI taxonomy): domain Eukaryota; kingdom Viridiplantae; phylum Streptophyta; class Magnoliopsida; order Malvales; family Malvaceae; genus Theobroma; species Theobroma umbraticum. The sequence goes on along the minus strand of NW_018397258.1, from coordinate 4,374,495 downwards.
ATGTGGCATGTTGACATATCATAATTGATAACGACATTTCATGCTAATTTGGTATAATAACTTAATAATGTGACATTTTTCGCTTTTCACATTAATATCATGCTAGTGCCATATGGATATGAAATGATAAGTGATATTGTTTCTATTAGAAATTAGTAGATCGTTAGTCATAAGCGTTTATTTGATTAAAAATAAAAATACAAAAACTTAATTAAACGTAATAAAAGAATGAGGACTTATTTGAATATTCTTAAGTAGTTTAAGGACTTATTTGAGCATTATGCCAATATATTATATCATGGCATGATAGTCTTAATTTTACATTAAATGCCATTAAAAAAATACATTAAATGAATAATTAAGTTAAAAGTGCTAGTATTTGTTTTGAACTAATCAGAGCATATCTGACTCTCCAAAATATAACATTTTCCACCACTTGTTATGCATATTTAGACTTGAATGTTTATTAAATTAGATTAAAATTATAATTTAATCTATTAATTTAATTTTTTAATTTTTTTATCTTATAAATTTTATTTAGAGAATGAATTATTAATCTACATAGATTTTGGACCATCCCATAAAGTTTGGTATTTGATGGGAAGTTAGAAAGTGCAAAGTCATGTGACAAGAATACGAGATACCCAATTGCTTATGCAAAAATCAAATTGGGAACGTTAAGCAATCTACCTTAATTATCTTAAATTCCTACTGAGTGAGACTTGTATCAAAGGCTTTATATATGTTTTTTTGGCGCTGTCCTTCTATAAATATGTAATTTTAGGCTTTTAAAAATATCAAATAAAATTTAATTTTAAATTGATTGATAAAAAAAATAATTAACATTTAGTTTCCTTGCACAAAATTTGACACTACTTGTTCCACGGTGAAAATCTTTTCATAATTTTAATAAAAATATTTATTTGAATTAAAATACTAAACTTATTCAATTCTTTTTTCACATTTTGTATATTTTGATTTATGTAACAAAAAATTTCAAATCTATCGATTTAAATATTTATTTTAATCAATTTTTAGGGCAATCTCATGAACTTGACTCTAAACTACCTTACTTAAGTTTTATCCACCATTCTAGCATCTCAAATTTCAAGTGTCAATGGTGCATTTATTAAGCATATTTATGTTTAATGTATGATAGGCATAATACCTAAAAAAATACTGAGTTGTTTAATAAATTTCAAATAAGCTCTTATTCTTCGATTCAGTTTAATTAAATTTTTATATTTTTATTTTAAATCAAATAATTTTTTATGATTAATGGTTAATTAAAAGTTAGTCAAAATATCATTGATTATTCTATGTTATATGTTGTTGACGTGGCATGTTAACATGTCATTATAGTTGATGTTGTGTAAGATAATATAACTATATGATATTTTTTACTATCCATGTTAACATCACATAGATATAAAATAACAAATAACATTTTAACTAATAATAATTAATTAACCGTTACTTATAAATATTTTTTTTATTTAAAATAAAAGTATAGATGTTTGATTAAATGTAATAAAATAATAATAATTTATTTGAATATTCTTAAATAATTTATGGGCTTTTTCAAGCATTATACTTTTTATGTTTTTTTAATTATTAATATTTTATTTTCAGTCCTAAAAGTTTTAAATTTACTTTAACTACTAGTGAATTAAATATAAATAAGAAATGAAGAATTTTAAATTTACTTTTTGAAAAAAAAAAAGATCGTGTAAAGTTAATAAGTTAAATGTTAGGTTGGCATTTCTAATAGTTAAGTTACTTTTATTTAGTAAACAAGATTCAAGGAAAAATTACAAGTATATAAGACTATGAATATTAAAGATTGTTTTATAACTTTATAGGATTAAGATAATGTAAAATAAGGCTTCAATCATGAAAATATATATAAAAAAATATTAAGATTATGTAAACTATACACGCAGGGCATGTATTACGTGAAAAAAAGAAAAAAGGAAGCTGGTTGTCGAATAGACTTTGGTAGTCAAATCAATAGGATTAGGATTAATTCAGTGCAAAAACATTTCTGAATAATTTGATCTTCTAATAGTACTACCACAATTATTTGGTGATTCACTTCACTTCAAAAAATCATCTGGGTTTCAATAATTTGATTTTTAACCAGAACAAAAAAAAGAAAATTTGATAAGTTTTTCTTTGGCGAACCAAAACGGGACACATTCGTCCCTTAAAATATGGCATCCAGATTAAGGCCAACGCCACCGTCACAGTTGCAGTACGACAAAGCGTAGTGCATCGCTGCTAAGCGCTGGCAATTGCACGAATCCATTTGGCAGTTACTGCCTCTCCCTCCACGTCTATTCTGTTTCAATCATCAGCGACGATCGCATCAAAACAAAAAACAATGGACCCCACCGTCCTATCAACTCATCGCCAAAGCGACACGTCACGCATCCCATTCTCTCCCTATATAATACCCTTCCCCCCTCCACTTTTTCCAAGTCTCTGAACTTTCGATTTCATCCGCTTTCTGGACAATGGAAATCTCAGTGGAGAAGATCAGCGTCAAGGACGCCAACTACTTCTACGACGCCTACAACGTCCACGTCGAAGACCACCGCATCCTCACCATCGTCACCTACTGCGAGGTCACCGCTGGCAAATGGATCAAAGACTCCAAAAAAGCCTACAATTCCAAATCTCTCCCAAACACTGTCATCGTCGGCCTCTCTGTTGAACGCCGTTTGGACGATTACTCCCGTTACGGCCTCCGCGACACTCCCTACCAGCTCCTCCACCTGTGCATCGGCTCCCATTGCCTCATCTACCACCTCCCCGACCTCTACGATTACCGCGACGTATCTGTGAAGTTCCTCAACACCTTTCTTTCTGATCCTAAGGTGGTTGTTGTCGGGATGGAGATAAAGGAGAAGGCGAGTAAGCTGAAGAGGGACTTTGGGGTTAAGATAAAGAATGTGGTGGATTTGAATGAGTTGGCTTTAAATGGGATGAAGAGGGATGAGCTTGATTTGGGGAGGTATGATTTGGATAAGCTTGCTAAGGCTGTGTTAGGAAAACACGTGGATGTGGTGAGGCCTGAGAAGAAAATAGAGTGGTTTACGACTGGGAAGTGGTGTCACTATTATTCAGATGAGTTAAGTCAAGAGAAGGTATTGTTTACCACTGTTGATGCTTATCTTTGTTTCTGGATTGGATCTGAGCTGTTTGATATGATTCATGGGAATGATTCCGCTGCTGCTGGTTCTTCCCAGAAAAATAAGAAGAAGAAAAACAAGAAGAAATAGATGAAACTTGAGGGTTTTAGTATTGTCGTTGGTGAGAACTAGCTAGGGCACTGGCTTTGCAGGTTTTGTTTTTAGTAGTAATATGTAGGGTTGCTTCTTTTCTTTTTGCTGCACCTTTCATAGAAGAATAAGCCCTGGTTTTGTTTGTTTGTTTTCAGTAGTTTACAGCGGCTTTAGGATTTTTGTTTTGCTCAACTGTTATGCTTTTCTGCGATGCATAATGGAATGAATATATAGCGGCGTTTTGTCGATTTCTGCTTCAAACTAATGGAACATGATTTATGATGAATGTTGTTTTTTGCTGATGAGTGCTGCTTAAATGCTGCCCCCCTGATTGGTCAATTGGCTGTTACAAGCTGATGAGCCCTGTTCAATTGGCTGTCCAAATTGGTTTATATATTACAAGCTGACATCCTTTTTATCTACGGAAAAGGGAACTACGGATCCCATAATCTTCTTTCATTTTCTGACCCTTTTTCCACTAACCAAGCAGTAAACGTGCCTTTTTTTTTTTTTTTTCTGTTTTCTACGCACTTCAAGCCCTACATAGTCTGATCCAAGAAATAAGGTTAACGTCACTGCTTTTAGCAATGGGTTGTTTAATTTCCAAGCCTCTGCGACTGCGAGGCGTTTCAAGGGGTAGCAAACCTTATGCGTTGCAATTTGCATGGCGCTAATCAGCTATCAAGTGTCACGAATCATTTTCGTTCGGGGTGGCGATTGAGGGGAGACACGCGTTGTGGAGGTGGTGGGAGTGGGGAGGCGATGGTGGCATGGTGCAGTCCGTTGTGCAGCAGAATGCTAACTGCACACACTCAACGACGACGTATTCCTTTGTTCGTACGCCAGGTTTTTGAAAGTTTGTCACAATATTGCACCCACTGTGGTTTGGCCACGCGTCCTGAGGAAACAATTTTGCTGTGCATGGGATTGCCGCTTTTGGCCTTTTAACTGGGAGGTAACAGTGCTGCTTGTTATTCAATATTGTTTCATTAAAGATAATCAAGATGGTGTTCATGATGAGCTGGATTAATTAAACGACCATAAGAGGGGGATGAATATTCACATTCCATTGCACAAACAGCATAAATGGAATTATAGAGTTCCCTGTGCACTCAGACAAAAACAGCAGAGTGACAAAAAATACCTGCCGTGAAGCAACTAACCTCTAGGATAGCCACTGTCAACACATCCTAGTGGAAAGAGCCCATACGCAATAACAATCAAGATGTGAAGCCCCTGTACAAAACCCGCCCTATTCAAAAAGGGGAACCCCTGTACCTACCAACATCACAAACATGACACAACAACAAAATAAACCACAAACCCCTCGCCCCCCGAAAAGAAAGATTGATGTTGGGCCAACATTGAAATTATCTTCAGACTCTCTCTAATAGGCACATTTCAACCATTGCCCAATCTAGTTGAATGGGTGATGTCCATACTAATATGGATTTCAGTTTTCAAGGCTGTGGTTTTGTTAATAAAAAAAACGCACGAGGCTGTGGTCTTATGGATCTAATGACTATTGGAGCTGAATAATATTCATCTAGTTTTATTATGGCGGCTAACAAAACTTAATATTAGTACTTAATAGGATTAGCATTTTTACCGGTTTAAGCAGTGGACAGTAAAAATAGAGGATTGGTGGGAAAAAAAAAAATCTAATCCTATCAACTATACTTGCAAAATACAAAAATTTATCAAACAAAGTGAATCTAAATTAATTATACAAACATGAATGTATGTGAGCTTGTGGGCATGAGTACCAATATATTTCAATCAAATAAATTGATTGAATTCGATTAATTCAGTTTGGTTTTAATCAGTTATTTAGTTCAGTTGATTCCATTAATTTTGATGTTCAAAAATAATAATCAAATCTACTGTAATAGTTAATTATTTTTAAATATTTATTATATATAATATAAATATTTTATTTTTTTAGTACCTCACCTTACCCATTCCCAATTCCTCCAACTTCCCTCGCTTTTCTACAACGCACTCTGTATCATACTCAAAAAAACCTATCGAGTAGTAGACAATGTTGACTATTGATGGCTGAATTATTTTGTTTACGTTGACATGTTATGTTGGATTAATTTGTTACTCGATCTAGGGTTGAATTTATTTTAATTAAAATGTTACTTATTTTTTAAAAAAATGTTATTGAAAATAATAGTGAAAATTATTGGAAAAAAAATTAAAAAATGATAAAATCGACTTAATATAAATTGATTTTGATTTTAAAGTATAATTGGATTAATTTAGTTATTTTTTAATGAGAGTTTAATTAAATTAATCTCAAAATTTTAAAATTGAGTAGGTGGAATAGACCGAATAGTCACCTCTTTTTTGTATTCCAAACAAACTGAATTGTTCTGGTTCTGTGTTGAATTTTCAAAGGAATATATATGATGCTCCATTTTAGTTGGTTAAAATTATGGCATGGTTTCAGGGTTTCGTGAATTACCATTATGGCTGCAGGTTTTCGGATTAGCTGCATCTTATCTTAGAGTGAGAGAGAAAAAAAAAAAGAGGTTTTAGTATTAAATCCCCTGCCTTGGCCAGCTTAACAATTATTGGAAGTAATTATTTATATCCTCAAACAATCACTAATCACTATCAAAACTATCACAAAAAAAAAAAGAATATTGCCAAACAATGCAAAATAATAGTTTAAGTGAAAATTAGACACATAAGACAATTAAACACTTAAGAAGCAACCCTAACATTAGACGTACCATCTTTTAAGTTTGTGGCTGGCCGACTTAAACAGGGTTTACCCTGCTTGGTTCTATTGCTGGCCCCAACCCACCCAAAAAAAAAATAAAATCAGATGCTGGTTTCTGCAATGATTTGGATGTATACACTTTTGCAGTTTCATGTAAATTGATCTTTGGTAGATTTGTAGGACTGCACTGGACTCACACTTAAAATGTCTTGTGCAGTTTTATGCAGTCATGTGGTTGTCTTGGTGCTTGCCAATGTATCATTATGATATAGATTTCTAGTCTGTGACTGTCTTCATATGATAGGAACGTGCAGAAGCATACATTTCTCATCATGTGATTTTCTGCTCTGTTTTTTTTATCAACAATTGATGGCTATGATTTATCAGTTGCATGATTTTGGTGTATGATCATTCCTAACATTACAACCAGATCAATATACAGTATACTTCAGCTGAAACTTAGGTCAAACATTAGTAGTAACAGATATATTTCGCAACAGTAAATATATAGTATGGTAGTTTTCCTTTAACGTTGAACCAGACTTCATGTGCATTTTTACTGTCTAACTTATTAGAAGTGCATAACTTATAAGCTTAGCTGTAAACGAAAAGAATGATTGAAGGGTCCTGTGGTTGGCAAATGTGATATTCCAGTTGCCAAGTGTCCTTTTATGTTTTCTGCCTGTCTTCTCGGATTTTATCCCGGAATTGTTCTAATTGTCTGATTTGCCACCGAAAGATCAGGGCAGGGTAAAGTTTTTGTACCGATGACAAGATGTTAATGGAAGTTGAATCCCTCCCAGCTGAATTTGTCCAACTGATAACATTTTTTCAATATTAAAATTCCCGGTTCCAATGATTTTAATTTATTTGGCAAAATTGGACTGGGGTGATAGATACTATATAGCACTAGTAGCTTTCAGTGAATTTCCTTTGGATATTATCTCATGAATGCAAGTCGATAAGCTCCCCTTTCAATCATTCTCACATTTCTGTTTCTTTCAATTATTCCTCGGTTTAGTCATTTTGGATTCTCTCTCTTATGCAATACAATTTGTCATTAACGCTAACCTTGTGAAGATGAAGCTAACCCACTGCCCAGAAAATTGAATAATTGATGTGTTGCTGCCGGTCCATTTCTTGTATTCGCTTGGCCCTGGCTCCACAATAAGTTATCACTGACCTGGTGGAGGGAGCCGGAGACCGCCCATGAACACAAAAGACCAATGGCTTGAGTTCCCTATGTCTGAGTGCTTCAGAGACAGGAAGGCAAATAGCACTGCTGTGCTATAGTCAGCTTTGCTTACAGGGACAATGATGGTGAAATTGGGTTGTTTGTTGCGATGCCAGGGGGCAGAGCGTCAATGTCAAACTCGAGCAGTGAAGCCTATTCAGCCTAATAATGTACCTGAAGAATTTAGGTCTCTATGACCCTGTTCCTGTTTGGTCCTTTCAAGACAGTAATAATCACAGAATTGACAAGGATAGGGTGTTCAGTCTATAAACCATCTTTTGTGAGGAATAAACTTGAGTTAAAAAGTTAATTTGCTCCTTCAAAACTCAACGCCTGCTTGCTTCTTAAGTAATTTAAACCATGGATTTGCAGAATGACCATAAGTTCTCCTTGTATGAAAAGGGCAAACAGGATGGGTAAAGGAATGAAAATAATAGTGATGTATTGTTGCCTAATCTAACAAACAAAAGAAAGAAGTGGACACGGAAAAGAGATAGTAGGATGAAGGAAGTTTTCTGACCACGTAATTCCTACCACTGTACACCAAAAATTTTTTGCCTGGTGGCTTGCTAGCTAACAGGAATAGTTGAGAAGACGAGATAAGAATCATAAACGATGGTGTTAATGCAATCATGTGAAGATGCTACCCAGGTTGTATTCAACTCGAATAAACCATGGCCTAGTTGCAAGAAATTCTAAAATAATACATGGAATTTCCTAACATGCTGACAATGAATTTGCCTGGACACTAGAGAAGGTGTGAAATAGATTTAATAGTTAACTCAAATTATGAAGATTTACAGTTGACTTAAAAATGAATGGTTGATTAAGTTGCAAGTCCCAAAAGTTGTGCTTTTAAATAATATGATCACAGGTATATTAATCTTTCTCACGAACAAACAATCAATAGGACCTTACAGTTAGTTACAAAAGCAAACTCCTGACCTGATCGAGTTCCGCAGCCTGATAAATCCTATAAATAGGCAAGATCACGAGGTCAGATAAATATCAGATCCGAGGGTCTTATTTAAAAGTTTGAGCAGGCTCACAAAGAGACTTCTCAAATGTCTAAGCCAAGGTCAGTTTATCTTTGTTTAATACTTTGTTAGATCTGCCTGTGTGAATTGACATTCTTTCTCCTGGTATTGCATCTCAAAAAATTCCCAACTCTTAATTGTCTTCTCCAATGCTGCAAATACATTTATAGATTAACATTTCTTACGTATGAGATTTTCTAGGTTGGAAGGTAAGGTAGCACTTATCACAGGTGCAGCCAGTGGGATTGGTGAAGAGACGGTGAGATTGTTTGCAGAACATGGGGCTTTTGTTGTTATCGCTGATGTCCAGGATGATCTTGGGAATCAAGTAGCTGCATCATTAGGCCTAGACAAGGTTAGTTACCACCACTGCGATGTAAGAGATGAGAAGCAAGTTGAGGAAACGGTGAGTTACACGGTGGAGAAATATGGAAAGCTGGACATTTTGTTCAGCAATGCTGGTATCCTCGGCCCGCTAACTGGAATCTTAGAACTTGACATGGATGGCTTTGACAACACCATAGCCACAAATGTTCGAGGTGTTGCTGCCACGATCAAGCATGCTGCTCGTACTATGGTGGCTAGAAATATCCGCGGATCCATCATATGCACTGCAAGTGTAGCATCTTCCCTAGGAGGGACTGGTCCGCATGCTTATACTACATCAAAACATGCTATCGTAGGCCTTGTCCGAGCAACTTGCAGCGAGCTAGGGGCTTATGGGATCCGAGTCAATTGCGTTTCTCCATACGGAGTTGCTACACCTCTTGCTTGTAATAGTTACAATTGGAAACCAAGTGAAGTGGAGGCCAATATTTGTTCATCGAGCAACTTGAAAGGTATTGTGTTGAAGGCTAGGCACATTGCAGAGGCTGTATTGTTTCTTGCTTCTGATGAATCCACTTACATCAGCGGGCAAAACTTGGCAGTTGATGGAGGTTTTACAGTGGTTAATCACAGTTTTTCAACACTTACAAAGTAATGGTTGTCATAGTATCGAAGCCAATATTAAAAACAGATTGGCATTTAATTCTGCTTCTCTGGAAACTTTTATAAGCAAAGCTTTCTTTAGCGAGTCAAACCCTGTTACCAGCACATTCCATGTGCATTTTCCTTATAATCAGGAATGCTATATTTTTCTATTTTTTACTTGACAAATCCATCAGTCTTGTCTGCCAATGTCCCAACTCTCAAGCTTTCTCCACTCTTCCCTTGTTTCATTTTCTGATTTTCAGCCCTGTATTTCGTGGTAAAGGACAACATGCATCAAAAGAACAAATATGCACTCTTTCTATTCTCGAATACTTGCTTTTTTTCTCCCTTTCCACTCAAAAATCAAAGCTACGGTACAAAAGACATAACTTGGATTTTCCTCATTTTAAGCAGCAAGAAAATTCTGACGTTTGAATCTTTTGACTAGTAAAAGTCAAAAATCCTTATGGAAATGTGGGAGGAGTCATAGTGATTATTAAGGCCTGTTGTTAACTATCTCGCAGCTTTGGCTGCGATATTAAGACAACAACCAACAATTTAATTAGTGCTAGAAAGGATGACGGAAACTTGAAGCTGAAGCCAAGAAGACTAGCACATTAATTCGGTGACAGCTCTTCATGTGGTGAAATACCAGAAGAGAAAAACCTCTTAGTTGGTTTCCAAATGATTTTCATCTGCACATTTTGGCTGCAGCCCCTGGCCAGTGCTTTCCTTTATGCTGCTCAAACAATAGCAAGCTCCTATTCTTCTGCTACTGTGCATTGATTGAGCAATAAAAAAGGCCACACCATAATTTTACAATTTCTCTCTATACATCTACCATTAAATATTAATTTAAGGACCACGATATGGCTTTCGATGTTTTTCTGTCTTTACTGTTTTGCTTTTCCTGTATTTTCTTTTCTTCTGTTTATTTCCCAAAGTTTGTTTAACTCTCCTGGTGGTAATAATAGTTTACAAGGAGGAAGATGCTTTTGTAAAGAAAGTCTAAAAGTAACAACTTCTAAAATTGCTTCTGAATTAAGTTTATATTAAACATAATTAAATCTATAGTCTATAAGGAGGCATGCTAGTTCATGCTAAGATTAGCAGCAGAAGTTTAATCCAAATTTTCAACCAAATCATACTTAAAATACTAAATGGGCATCCAAGTACAGTGTAACAATCAGACACACATGCTTTGTTAATAAAAATATTATACTTAACTTATAAAAATACTATGCATTATTAGCACGAGAAGATAGCACATTCACCGAAGAAATAAATATACATATATATATATGTTAAGTCAGTTTTCTCCTTCAGGAAGTTTTTGAGTTTTGGTCTAGCTAATGCCAGTAGAATCAACTGATCAGGCTTCACTTCAATGGATTTTATTGATATAATTACCTTCAAAGATGGAACTTCCCTAAGATGTATATAATTATAGGCAAAAATGCCTAGCCTTTGTTCCCTCAAATCTAAGATTTTGATCATCAGAAAGTAACAGACGGACCATGTCAGGTTTCTTGATCAAACTAGAAGTTTCAACGAAAATCGTCCGACCCCTATTTGGGATTTTCCTTTAACTTTTAAATATATATATATATATATATATTTACCGACCAGATTCCCCTTGCTGTCAAATTGAGCTATTCTTTTTTTTTACTTTGAAACAATAATAAAAAAACCTTTATCATAAACGTGATTCCAAAGACTCAAACCAAACAGTCAAAACTACCATTCGTGTATCCAATTCAAGAGCTAAATCTCTACTAAACAAAACAAAGTTCTAGTCTTCGACAGCTTACACCAATGATGATCATTAGACGCCCTTCTTCCCTGAAACTTTGACATCAATCGCCTTGCATTGCAAAAGGGCAAGATTCCAGCAGCCGTAGTCTAAACCATGGCCCTTGTAGTATATTGGTATGATTTCATTTGTTTTGGCATTGTGGCGGCTGCCTTCATTGGGTCCTTATGGGTGCTATGGAGAAAGGAAGCTGCGTCTAGATGCGAGGACAACAGCGTATACGAGAGTCTGTTAGCTGCTCGACCGGATGTTGATGGGTTTGTTCGTGCCACACCAAGGGCTCATGTTGGCTCCAACCAGCTATGGACCAGTTGTTGGAAAGGGGTGCACCCAGGATGGCTTGTGTTGACTCGTTTTGCTTCACTTGCAGTCATGGCCGGATTCTTGTCGTGGGACATAGTCGAATGGGATGCAACCATCTTCGTTTACTACACTGAGTAAGTTTCTTCATGTTTGATTCTACACATTTGTGTATTTCTATGCATATTTAGGCATTTCAGTCATCAATATTAGTGAAGTTCATTAGAGGTAGTTGATTAGATCACAAGGAAACATTTTAAAATTATAGCTTATTATGGGAAGGGAGTGTCTCGCCATAGATTGAATAACAGGCATTCACATAAAAAATTACTGGTTACCATATAGGGTTGGACCATTTGGTGAGCAACTAATAGCCTTGTGATCACTTGAGAAAATAATAATGAGCATTCTTTTTCTTTTTATTATTATTTTTTGTTCACCGTATAAAACCCAAATTGTTTAAATTTAGTAATATTTGGAGAAGGAATTAGACTAGTGAGTGGGTAATTAGGTTATACCTCTAATCACTAGTAAGAAATTCTATTTTCAACGATAAAGAACAATGAGAAGAGTTGAAAACCATGCCAAAAGGCCCAAAACTCAATGCTACATTTCCATTTCTTAGGGTCCAATCCCATGGGCCAGAAAGCCTGAAACATATGAACATGAGGGTTGGTTGATTACTTAAAACATACAACAACACCCACCCCAGCTAAATTCGGAGCCTACCCAAGTCAACTTCCAGAACTACCGTTTTTACCTTTAATCGCCAACAAGCTACCATTCTTCCCTGAGAGAGGAAAAACTGGGAAAACTCTGATCACCAAACTCCATTTCTTTTTCTTATATTCCTAACTTTCACCCAAGTCCCAATTCTTTACATCCCTTAATCCAATGAGAAATGTCTAATTCGGACGATGAAGGTTTCGGGTACTGGCTTAGATGGCAAGTTCCAGTGTGTGCATTTATCATCGTAGCCCCATCTCTTTTAGCTTCATATGTCATCAAGAAAGTTAAAACAGACCCATTATTTTTTGATGATTTTTGGAAGCCACAGTGGAGAAAGCTCAACCCCTGCTGGCTTCTATGCTATAGAGCTTTTGCTTTTGTGTGCTTGGCTTGGATACTGTATGAGATTGTTGCCTTGGATGGAGCTTTTGCTTTCTATTTCTACACTCAGTAAGATTATATCCCAATACCTCTCTCATGTTTTTGTTTTTCATACTTCTTAATTTTTACTGACTATACTTGGCATTTGCTAAGAAGATTGAAGGAAAAGAAAACTAAATAATCTCGTGCTGTCTTATTTGTTTGTTGTTAGATTAATGCTTCAGAGATTTTCCTTCATCCTATGTTGAACCTTTTTGTTATAATTTTTCCGCTTTTCATGATGTTAAATCCCTTTGTCTTTGGTAGAGAAATGAGTGTTTCTGATACCTAATATATGATGCAACAACTCTGCAGGTGGACATTTGCATTGGTTATGGTCTATTTTGCGGTAAGTAAAGAATTTAAATCCCATTTCTCTCCGTTATCTTTTCCTAGTAGTAATATTCTTTTATTGTAGCTTCTCTCTCTCTCCTTTTTTTAGAAAGGCAAGCTCTGTTTCAAGTATGAACAGATAGAGATAACGTGATTTCAATAATACAAAATTACATACCTTTTTCTTTGTTGATTAAACTACATTCTTTTTGTTGAAGTAGCCCCTTTTTAAGATATGCCCTTTCTCTGTGTAGCTGGGGACTGTCATATCTGCTTATGGATGTTGGGTGTGCTTAAGTACACCTCTTCCTGAAAATGGTGCAAGGGATGAATTTCTGAAAAGAGATGTCGAAGAGGGTAGGACTGCAAACCCTGTAACTTATCAGGAAAAAGATGTCAGGGGTAAAATCAAACTGCAGAGTCACTATGCTCAGGAGGAGTTTCAACAAAGAGCAGGGTTTTGGGGATATCTTATGCAAACTATATATCAGGTCAGTCATGAAGAAATCCATCTTTTCTGTCCATCCTAAAAACTTATTATAGCTCAAGTTCTCCTATCTCACATGTGCAATGCGTCATCCAGGTCCAGCTAACTCTTCAAAGAGTTGTGTTTTAATATGATCTTCATCCCTTTCATTATTACAAAATGATTACCAAAAACTTCGAAGCAAACACTGATCAAAGACAGATACCACAGCTATATTAAGTGTTCTGAGCATCATTCCTTAAGGCAAATGGGTTGAGCCTTGAGACCATTAATACTGGACTGGTGTCTTTCTTTCCTTGCAGACAACTGATTCCCTAATTTCGCTTCATTGCAGACCTGTGGAGGTGCTGTCATCCTGACAGACATTGTATTTTGGTGTATTATTGTTCCATTTTTGTCAAACTCACACCTTGGACTGAACATGGTGAGATTTACTTCATATAAACTGTCTATGCTACATTATGGAAAAGCCTTAATTTGATGGAAAGTTTATTGGCATCTGCTTTGTTTATTCAGTTCCTGCTAAGCTTGTTGAAAGATGAATTTTGACTGGCCTTAAGTCACAAATGCTCCATGCATTCTTCTATAATAGTATCATTAGAGTTGACTGCACTTACACAAGAGAGCTTGACAAAGGTTATGTCTCAGTTGTTGTCAGTTATCTATGCTATGAATCTTGTATGATTTTCTATTGACTACTATTCTCCTGTCCCTTTCTTAAAGTTCTTCAAATAAATTTTCCTGATGAATCATTGAATTAATTGTCACAAAGGACAGTTACATGGTAGAAACTAAACTGTTTCATACTAATTTTTTGCTACCTGAAAATGCTTGTTGAGTGTAGTGTTTCCTTACAGACTGCTGCTCAATGCTATGTGATTGGTACCATCATGCATCTTCTGCATGTTTTTCTTTCTCTCCTGCCATTTTTTTTTCCTAATAACCTTCCCTTGTTTCCTTTTTGGTTTATATATGAAAAATCATCACCACAAATTTTTAATGACTGCAATTGGATTCAACCAGTGGTTCATATGGCAACATGACTAAAATCATTTTAGAATGCTTTCTTTCCAGTTACCACCTCTCCTAACTCATTCACAGACTTGTGGAAAAAACTATCAATAGATAAGTAAGAATTATGCTTGCCACTAAGTTTTATTTGCAAGCCTCTAAGCACTACTGGCTTATGTAATGTTATAAATCATACTGGAATCCTAGAATGGATGGTGAATTACTAGAATGCTCACTGATTCTTGTTTATTTCTTTCTGACAGTTAATGGGCTGCATGCACACTTTGAACGCTGTTTTTCTTGTAGTAGATACCGTTCTCAATAGCCTTGTAAGTATTGCAGCACTAAGGGAGATCCTTTTCTTAAATGTTGTTCATTTCTACAATAAATTCATATAAATTCATCTTGTTTCCCATAACACATTTAGTGCTCAGCCACAATGTTGCATATCTTTAAATGAGTCAAGAGAGGGGAGTTAGAAGAGGAAACAAGGGAGAAAAAAAAAAAGAAAGATGAAGGAAGAGGGAACATAGATAATTTCTGGATTTCCTTTATGAGTTGCTGCTTCCACTGGTTAATATTAATTAGATCTCATCTTTTGTGTCAGCCCTTTCCTTGGTTCCGGCTAGCATATTTTGTTCAGTGGAGCTGTTTGTATGTTGTTTTTCAGTGGGTCCTTCATGCCTGCGGTTTTACATGGTAAGCATAGATCTTTTCTGGATTCTGCATTGCCTTCTTGTCTTTCCAAGTTCTGGTTAAACAACTAGTAACATTTGCTCATACTAAACTAGGTGGCCATATCCTTTCCTTGAGCTTGATACGCCATGGGCTCCTTTATGGTAAGCGGCTAACACAGTTTTATATCCGATCCCGTTTTCAACTGTAAATCACTTAATATAAGAATATGATGGATGCTATGCATTGTACAGGTACTTTGCCCTGGCTGTGGTTCACATCCCCTGCTATGGGATATATGCACTGATTGTAAAAGCCAAAAATTCGATCCTCCCAAGATTGTTCCCTCATGCTTTTGTGAGGTCATACTCATACTAGTTTCTTTCTTTATTTATTTCAAATCCACTGCTTTGGATGTGGTAATCTGCTTTGAGTGTATGCTTATGTATATGAAGACGGGGGTTTTGCTTCCATTCCCTCTGCAGATTGTGGTTTATACACCTTTTGTTGCATAATTTTAACACTTGGACAAGTACTCCAGCATTCCTACCAAAATCAAATTATATCCTCCTGATTTTTTGGGCTTATCTGACATGTTTATATATTGCTTTTACTTCTACGAGGGTTCTATTATCTATTTGCATCTAGTGAATGGTAGGATAGTTAAAATCTATGGATAATGATAATTTAATACAGTAAGTATCCAGAGTAAGGAAACCATTTTTCTTCATTGGATGTCGAAGAATGCAAAGAAAGCTTTCTGCAATTAGCAACATACAATCGTGAAGGGCATAGACCGCCAGATTCAGTGTATAACTCGATAGTTAATTCCTTGCTTTACTTTAAATTGTGATGATAAGAGACGATGAGACATTATCTTACCAACTGTGATTGCCCTCGCTCATAAGATGTAAAAAGGCTGTTTTGGGCCGCTTAATACTGATCACTCTTGTCAAGGGAAGCCCATTAAAGTTTATTGAACTATGGAGGAGGCCTCCTACAACTAGGGCAGGATAAAACACATTAGTATATAATCTGATTCTCATGTGCTTAAAGCCTTAAATTCAATTTCCTCGACAGTGGATTCCATTCCATTTCCACCTCTCTGAAACTCTTTAAGGTAGATAGAAAACCAATTACGGAAAGAGGAAAACTTCAACACCAACCCTTTTCCCAACCGGTTTCACTCTCTCATGCTTCCCATAATTAACTGACAAGGAACGATAGAACACTCTGCAACAATTTCATAAAACACCACCAAAAAGTTGCAGATTCATGCACATGAAGGATACCTTATAACATGAATAAGACAGGTGATACCTTCTATTACTCCATAACCTCAACAAGCATCTCTGAAAGGTTTCAAAAAAGTTCCGAGTGGAAATATTATATTTTTCTTGAAACAGCAATGCAGAAGTTTACCACCGCATCAACCAGTATGCAATGAGAAGTATCTTCAATATGTAGACAACTAAAACACTGAAAACAGATTCTACAATGGAATGCAGGGTTTTGTAGGTGATTTAGATCAAAATTGTGAAATGAAGAACACAACCATAACTCCAGTAATGATTTATATAGCTTTAAGCGATTGGTTAAAAATAACCCTTTTACTGTCACTTCATTTTTATCAGACAAGACTCGAGTTACTCAAACCCCTTTCCAATGCTCGGGGTCTATTGCACAAAGGAACCACAATCCATACAACCATGTCAGGCATACAAAGCAAACAACAGTCTGGGTCCCAAAAAAGAACTTCAATCAACAATTTTCTTAACAGAAGAATTCTAATCCAATAACAACACTTACAATGGTTAAACATTCAAAGGTAGGAAATATTAGTATAACCTTGAAAAAAGATTCAAATGGTCCATGGGTTTTTGAAATTCTATATTTCAAGCATACATCTATTCACCAGAGAACAACAAACCATTCGTAAAGGTAAAACATGAATAAAAGAGCCACATCAGTCATCCACCAGACATAAATAAGTAGAAAACCGCATACTTGGATTCAAACAGCTAAATTAATGATCAAAAACTCCAAAAACATATCGAAAGTATTGTAACATAATAAAACATAACACAAAAATAAAAAGTCTAACGATTATTGAAAATAAAAATCCTAAAACTCATACTGAAAAACTATAGATCCATTTTTATCACGAGCCGAACAGAAGTCGAACCCTACTCAATCCCCACCGGCCTTCTGGTAAACGTAAGTGAGCCCACACTTACCGCAATAGTGCCTATCAAAATGGTTAGCCATGAAAGTTCCGGCCCCACACTCCGCATTAGGGCACTCTTTCCTCAACCTCTGAACCTTACCGGATTCATCCACCTTGTAAAACTGGAGGACCGCGAGCTTGACCTTCTTCTTCTTGTGCTTGATTTTCTTGGGCTTGGTGTAGGTCTTCTTCTTCCTCTTCTTGGCGCCACCCCTGAGACGGAGAACGAGGTGAAGTGTGGATTCCTTCTGGATGTTGTAGTCGGCTAAGGTGCGGCCGTCTTCGAGCTGCTTGCCGGCGAAGATGAGACGTTGCTGGTCCGGCGGGATTCCTTCCTTGTCTTGGATCTTGGCTTTGACATTGTCGATGGTGTCAGAGGATTCGACCTCGAGGGTTATGGTCTTCCCCGTTAGGGTTTTGACGAAGATCTGCATCTTTGCGTTGGCTGAAGATGCAGAGAAAGTGGAGGAGAGGGCTTCGGCTAGGGCTTCAAAATGGGAGATGAATGAGGGTTTTCATATGGACAAAAACGGGTGGGGTTAGGGTTTTGTGGGAGTGGGGGCTGGGGTTGAAAGTACCTAATCGCCCATGGTCTCTGGGCTTTGGGCGTTAGATTTCTATTTGGGCCTGATATATTGGAGCCCAAGCCTAATGTAAATATTTTCTTTTTTCAATTTTATTTTTTTAATGACTAAAAGCAGTTCAAAAATTCAAACAGAAATTATAATTTTTCTAAAAGAAAAATGTTTTCTATATTTATATAATATTATTATTAATTTTATTCTTTTAGTTTTAGTTTTAGTTTTTAACTTGTCATAAACGAAACAAAACTAAATTTGCACCTTTTTCTTAATTTTGGTGTTGATTAATGAAATTAGATACAGAGCAAATTTAACTCTCTATGATGAAACCAAAAGGCCCAAAAATAGAAAAGAACTGGCGATGTTAAAACGGGCAGCCTTTATAATTCGATTGTGTACATGTGTTGCAACCTTGTAACCCCAAAAATAAAACTACTACTGCTTTACGATAGATGCTAACATCATATATATAAATAGTAAAGAGAGAAATATGATATAGTAACATGCAGAATAAATATATAAACAACAATCATTGATTCCATTGAAAGAATTTTATGATAGAAATGATTTACCCTTCCCTTTGAATATTTCATAAGTAATTGAAACAATTCAAAACATTTTCGTGTATCAAAAGACTTAAGAAAGGAGCATGGGAAACAAAAATGAAACCAAACAAGACGGAGAAAATAATTTCGGCTAAGATCAGTTCGCCACGCTGCAAATTCTCCTGATTTCACCTTGTGCACCGGTGAGAACATCAAGGGATCCCATGTGCACCATAGCCTTGGCAAACTTTTTAGCCCACAGTGCACCGTCCCTCTCATTGTTCGACACCATTCTTGAGGTCAAAGAACTGTCCATCAACGTCTGGTCGGAGGTCAGTAAACCACGACGACGCCTCAGTTCACTGAAGTACTTGTTGTCCAGGCGATTGGGAGTCACCATGTCAAGTGCCACTGTCGTTGGATCTCCACCAGCCCCAGCAGTAGGTGGGGGCGGGCATTTTGTTTTCAGAAAAGCTGCGTAGTTAGGATCCATAGAAGGATCTTGAGGATGAGTGGCATTGAAAGAGTAGAGGCGGTTAGAGAATGAAGAGCAATGTGAGACACCAATGGAATGTGCCCCTGATAAAGTCACCATCTCATCGACCGACATTCCTTTTCTTGCGAACCTTTGAGCAATTTGTTCTGCGTTGAAAGATGGAGGGGGAAGATTTTGTGTCACTTCATCACTGATAGAGACACGGCCATCTCGGCGTCCAGCTGGAATGGCGTAGTAAATTCCTCCAGTTTTGTAGGTGCTGTCACGGGCAGCGAATGCAAGAATGTCTGCACATGACACGGTTCCTGGACATAGTGCCTCGATTTGGGCTTTGGCTTCATCAATAACCTCGAAACCACGTAAACTTGGATTGTTAGCGGGATGTTCCATCTCTGCTAGGTTTCCAGGTGTGGATTTTAGAAGAACGGAAGCATCACAACCCTGAATTACATACGAAAGCAGTTGCATTCAGTTAGAGGAGGAAGAAATATAATCCAAAAAGACAGTACAACTTATTAGAGATTGTTGAAAAATGAGCATACCCTCACAAAGCAGTCATGGAAATACATTCTGATGAGTCCAGCAGCTATGCCAGGATTACGCGACACAGCTTTATTTACAGCTTTTCTCACAATTGTCTCAGCAGATTGACAGCTTCCTTTATAGAAGCCCACCTTCAAAGATGCTGCTGATGCAGAAGCCATTGTGGAGAACAGTGAACAGAAAAACATGACAGAGACCAGGGCAATAATGCCAAACTTTGTGCACAAAAAACTCATCGTACCAGATATATAGTAGAAGAAATAGTAGTACTTATCAATGAAAAAGTTGCTTGGAAGTAAATTAGAAGAAGCTTAAGGCAGAGAATCAGGTGAACGATCCTGGTAGCTTTATGCAAGTTAACAGTTATATGAAAGTGGAGATGGAAGAACAAGCTAATCCAGTGAGAGTATTTATAGGTGGAGATGTAAGTAAAGAAGGTAGAGTTGGTATTACTTTTGGAACCCCAAAACGTGTGTAGCTGTAAGCTTGAGAGCGTGGCTTCAAGCTGAAGTTTTCTTATTTTGAACAATTCTAACCCGGCACCAGCATCTTTCGTAGAACGTTTAGCAGTAACAGTCTCTCATCTCCTTTTCCCTACCCCTTCCAGGCATCAATACTATATATTATTTTAGGTTCAGTTCCCTTGGTTGTACAAAAACAACAACTCTGAGTGGAGAGGAAGAATGTACCCCTGAGAAAGTTTCAAATTTCAACCTTACATAAACGGCTGCAGGTGAGGATAACCCCACAATTCCGATTTAGGTCCTTGTCCTTAATAAATTAATATCATATTCAAGTCTGAACAAGTCCTTCTAGTTTCTACTTCAATTCCAACCTGCAAGTGAAGGTAGTTTTGGTTTTCCACTTGCTGTTTTTGAGCTGTAAATCCTTGATAATGAAATGGATTCCCTGGATTCGTCTGCCGCACTGGCATATACTAGTAATGTTTATTTTACTTGTGCGGCAATTAAAATAGCTGCATGTATATCGGTTTTGTTTGTTCCATGAATGCCAATTGGCAACCCAAGGTAGTGGCTGATTTTTTTTTTTCTTGACAATTTTGAAGCTTGTTTTTCTGGAGAATGTTGAATTTGCAGCCAACACCATTTGTTTGATCAGAAATGTGAATTTCCTACTTTACCTTAGCGCTAGAAGGAACCGCGGATCATGGCTGTAGGCAGGCTGTAACTGCAGGCCAAGAATTACTTCAGATTTTTAAGGTTAAGTTCATGAAAATTTATTACAAATAATCAGATTAAAATTAAATTTAAAAATAAAAACCGATAAATTGAACAGCCTTGTTATGTAAATCAAGTATACAAATTTGAGTATATTTTGATACTTTATTTGAATAAATTTTTTTATTATTTCACCATTAAATAAATATTGATAAATTTTGTAGGTAGATACTATTTTTAATTAACTTGTTACATATAATTTAATGTCTACTATTTTAAAAAGAAAAAGGCAATGTCTAAGTTTTATGGGAAAAAAAAAGGAAAGAGAAAAATCCTGATGGCCTCAGACATTTTTGTGTTACTAGTGTGTTATGCTGATTGAACCGGTAAAATAAACTTATAGAGTAACAAGCATAAGCATTGGAATATTGGATTGCGAGCGGTTTTGACTCTGAAACACACTGCTGAACGGAGCAGGCGTGCATAGTTTATAGTTTATAGTTGCATTCTGCTTAATCCGAATGAATAAAAGCAGTGGAAAATAAACAAAAGAAAGGGCTCTAGGGCTTAAAGTGGTCGCCGGTGATACAGTAAAAATAAATGGAGAATCGCTGCAAATTCTGGCTTCCAAAAAAGAACAGATTCTGTGCTAACGCCCCTCTTCACAATTCCTCGTAAGTTCTATCTCTCTCTTTCCCTCTTTCTTTTCCTCTGTTAAAATCTTTAAATTTCTCTGATATTTTATGATCAAACTGTTTCAAGGTTTTGTGGTAATCACACTCCGAGGACCGCTGGCCAGTGGATCCCATGTCCGATTGACCCTTCCCAGTAATTCCCTCTCTCGTTCTCTCTCTCTCTCTCTCTCTCCCCTTTACTTCCTGATTCCACTGAAAAAATTTAACTCTTTTTTTTGGCTTTACTTCGTAGCTCTTTGCTTCAGGAAAATCTGGAAGGACATGTAAAGAGATGCCCATTACTTAAACAAGTTCAATCTTTGAGCACCCGACCTTTCTACCAAAAGGGTGTTAATGCTGGCAAAGATGATGAACAAAAGGAACCGGAAACGTTAATACCCACTTCAGGGTCTTTTGATAATGTTTCCTCTGAAATGAAAAGAAATGCTCTTTATAGTTTGCACTTATCCGAATTCTTCGAGCTAATTAGAAAGATCGAGTCAGTTCATGCTCAAATTTGTAAGGATATTAAAGACTCCTATAAGATACCTGAAGCTTGTGGTATATGGATTAAGAGAGAAGTAGACAGGTATTGTAAGATGAATTGCTCAGGTTGTTTTGTCTGTGAGTTGATTGGTTTTTAACATGGGTTGATTCTTGACAGGAAATTACCATTTCAAGAGAAGCATGTTATGCAACAGGCCTCAATTCTTGGGAACCTGGAAGAATTTGGGGTTTTGGAAAGTTCCGTTGGCAAGAAACAGTGTGGAGGTGTGGAGGTGGAGCAAGTTGAAAATAGCAATGGTGTTCCTGCAGTGGTTGAGTTTGGAGCAGGGAGGGGATACTTGACACAAATGCTTGCAGATTGCTATGGTATTGGAAGGGTATTTCTAGTTGAGAGAAAGTCATACAAGCTGAAGGTTGGTTGAATTCAGATTAAATATGTAGTATTTCAATGATTTTATATAGTTTAGTTTCATGTGATCTAATCTGGATGTGTTTCTGTGCTCTTTGAACCTTCATTAATTATAATTTGCTTTTATTGGTTACATTATGCCAATGGTATTTCTAGGCTGATCGGTCTTTGCGACAGAAAGAGAGCTTGATATTAGAGCGTTTGAGAATAGACAGTAAGGTTTTTCAGAACTTTGTATTTGGAGATGATTTTTGCAACTTCTCCATTAGATCTCCAATGCTTGTTTTCTTGTTTTTGTTTTGCTATAATTTTTTATCTAGATTGCTAGTTATTATTATTTTTATGATTCTTTAATTGCATTCAATACTGTGAAGCATTTTTGCTAAGTTTTGCAATGTGTATGCTTGCACAAATTTAAAATGTTAATTATTTTACTTTGGCCTCCCCTCTATAGAATTTCTGATATTCATAAGTGAAAAAAAAAAGGAAAGGGGGGAGAAAGCATGTTTTATTTATAGCAATTCGTAAGTTTGCTCAATGTCATTTCCCTTTACTCTGTCGTCAGATCGCAAAGTTTTCCTTTTGCAGTCGAGGATTTGAACTTGAATGCTGTTGAGTCATTGCAAGGACTTCCTTATGTAGCTATTGGCAAACATCTCTGTGGCCCTGCAACTGGTAATTTATATCTTCTGTTTCTCATAAACTTGACTGTGAGCCTCACTAATGATTGTTGTATATGATCCGAGTCACAATTTACCAGCACAAAGCATCCTTTACTATCTCTCTTTCTGTTGAAACTTTTTCCTTCAGATTTGACACTCAGATGTTGCCTGGCAAATCAAAGGAATGATGACCGATGCAGAGGTAATTGTCACCTGAGAGGTCTGGCGGTAGCAACATGCTGCCATCATCTTTGCCAATGGAAGCACTATATAAGTAATCAAAATTTTTGCCTTACACCAATATAACATCTATAATCAGATTCATTTGTATCTTTCCCGTCTAAGCTGACTTTTTAACTTGGGCATCCCTGCAGATAAAAAATACTTAACCCATTTGGGAATCAGTAAGGAAGAATTCCATGCAATTACATGGTTTACCAGCTGGGCAGTAGATGCTGATCATGGTTCAGATCTTTCTGATGTTACTGATTTCAAATTGCATCCAGATTCAATGTAACTGGGACAAACCTTTATTTATATAGATGTTTTCTTTCTGCCATTTCTTTGGAATCTGAATGTGAATATGTTTCTACCTTTTTCAACATTCGGGATTATCAAGAAAAAGGGCATTTTATGATTTTTTTATACCCTTTTTTTTTTCCCTAAAGCATATTCATTTTCCCTTGTGGCAGTGGCAGTGGCAGTGAAAAGGAAGAACATAGTGGAGATGCAAATGGAGTCGAAGGCATGGCAAGGAATATGAAAGCTATTGAGAGGGCAAAGTTAGGTTTTATGTGCAAGCAGATAATTGATATGGGAAGGTTGATGTGGGTCAAGGAACATGGATTAGTAACTCAGCTTGTTAAGTATGTTCCAGCAACCATCTCTCCAGAAAACCATCTATTGATTGCCAGACATGTTTGTCATTTCTAAGATGCCATGGTTTTGGTTTTCTTCCCTTTTTTCTTCTCCCCATATTTGTTTGTACAACTAAAAACAGCAATTTTGTTAAAGTTTATTGTTGTACTGAATTTATGTGCATCCTATTCTTTTAGAATATTATGCAGTAGAACTTGTGATCTATTTGAACAGTCTTCCATTTTCTTCTTGTTGAACTGCCAAAGATCGTTGCCATTGCCATCGAAGCAGGAGAAGGTTTAGGTGGTTGATGTTTCAGTGTTCCTCGTACAAAGGTTTAATTGATTAGGATGACTTGTTTTCGGGCTATTGGGCAGATTCGATTCTTCCAAAGGGTTAGCTAATTAGTAGATTTATATTGAGCTAGGCAAATGAAAACACTCAGTCATATTACCTCTCTACTTAGTTCAGCGATTAGATTACAATGTGGCATAAAACCGTACAAGTGGAGATGCGGGGGATCGAACCCCGTGCCTCTCGCATGCAAAGCGAGCGCTCTACCATTTGAGCTACATCCCCTGCTTACTCTAAGCTTAATTTAGTTTTAATCAATTATATTAATAAAACACAATATCTGAAAACTGTAACCGTTTCTTTTTAATGTTAAATTATTTAGTTTGTTTCAATTTTTAGATTAAAACGCAATATACAGTTTCTTCACGCTTTTTAATTAGACTTACATTAAAAAGAATATATAACACCAATGAGGTCATGATGCTTGAACTCAATAGAGACTAACAAACTAACCACTCTTACTATCAAGACTAACAATTTAAACGATTGAACCTCATTGACTTTAAATTTTTTGTGGTGTTAAAAACACAAAATATAATGAAAAATCCGCGTCTCGGTAAAAACTTGTGGACTAGCTAGCATCTCCAACATTGATGTTCTCGTCTCTGATTAGTCCTCTTAAGGTCGAACAAACAGATGTTCTCATCGTCTTGATGCTATCGTGTCATCTTAAAATTACTTAAAGGGCCCGAAGGAGTCGAGTCACGTGGATTGGGCAAGGATAACCACGTGTGTGTTTAGCCATGATGGAGCGTAGCTGCCATTCGCGACAAACATAGGAGGCGTGACTGTTGAGCCGGTGTCGTGGCCCAATCAGTTCCAGCCATATGGGATTTGCATGTGATGAGGTTGGATGGGACTGAATTGAGGAGGCTGACGTGGAATGGGTATGCGAATGGGACGCCAGCGTGGCACCCTGGGAGCGAGCTGGATATGGGGTGTTTGTGTTTGGGAAATGAAGCCGGGGCTAAACTTAAAGGTGACTTTGAGGAGCCATTGTGGATTACTTGTGATTTTGATTAGAGTTTCTTGATTTCTTTTGACCTCGTTGTCTGCTGTTATTAACCCCTGCGGCCGTGGGTTTATTGTGACCAATTGGAGGAAATAAACTTGCTGTGGAAATATTAGTATGATAATTTATATTTACACATAAAAAAGTAATGTTTTTAGATGTTTTGGTATTAAAGTTAATGACTGAAACCTAATATTAAGACATATTAGAAAACAACAAAAATTAGTATACGGTGAAAAATATGTATATTTAATTATTTGATTAGTAATATATAAATTTGAAACAGTAACGGCAAAATAATATACAAATGATCAAAAAAACTATAAGTATTATTACTATTAATAATTAGAAGCAAAATTTATTTCATGAAATAAATACTTTGAATAAGGAAAATAAACTTAAATATATTAGTTTCACGAATGTAAAACCAAGGCAACACTTAAAAAGATAACAAAAATAAAATAAAAATATAAGAGCATAATGTAGACATATTATTTTGTCCAAGATGTCTATTAAATTTTGGAAAAAAATAAAAATTAATAAAATATGAAAATAGAAATAGATAAATATAAAAAATATGTATATGTGGGGACCAATCTTAATAAAAAATGAAATGAGAAATCTAACTACTCAAGAAACTAATTTAAGAAGGAATAGAACACATTGGTTATAAATATAGCCAAGCATCAATAAAGATGGAAAAGAATTAGGGAAGAAAAGCAAAGAAAAATAGTAAAAGTGTTCAAAAAAGAAAAACAGGAAAAGTGTTATGTGTTTTAGTTTTAAAGAGAGCTCACAATGCATGCTTAGTATCTGAATTTACGGTTTGATTTTTTTGTAGGTTTTTCAGTCCAATTAGATTAGTTGTTTTTATATAATTCTATTTTTTATTTTTATTTTTATATTTATCTTTTTTTGGATCTCACATAATTTATGTAAGTTCTTTAATCATAAATCTCAATAATGAGCCTTTTGAGAATTTCTAGGTGAGAAAATTGTTAAGGTTTTGAAAAATTTTCGATACCAAAAGATTTATATTTATGTTTTAATAAAATATAAAGATAAAAATTATCAAATTAAATAAATAAATTCTTCATGAAATCTCAATAATGCTAAAGTAGCTTTTGAGAAAATTATTCAAAATTTTACGATAATCATTTGGAGATTTTGTATGAGCTTTTGAAGATTTTGTGAGCCTTTCAATATAAAGAATATTACAAAGGAAAAAAAATTAAGTATTGAACTAAATTTCATTTAAGACAAATAATTGATAAAATATCAATTAAATGAATGTTATGAGGATGATAATATCTTCTTCACACATGATTGAACGTTTGAATCTCAAATCTATTTCATAAATTATAATTTATTTTTAATGAATAAAAATAATAAATTTTTTAACATAGTTTGGTAAAGTAGTAGTATTTTTATTGGGCGCGAGGCTTACTTCTTTATGACCAGAAAATA
Source organism: Theobroma umbraticum (assembly GCF_002168275.2). Classification (NCBI taxonomy): domain Eukaryota; kingdom Viridiplantae; phylum Streptophyta; class Magnoliopsida; order Malvales; family Malvaceae; genus Theobroma; species Theobroma umbraticum. Next base: position 4,347,953 of record NW_018397258.1, on the reverse strand, counting down.
AAGTTTATCAACGGTAGACTTAAGATATTTGGTCAATATCAATCCTCATTTAAATTATAAATGTCCCTCGCTCTTCTCTTTTCATGTTTCTTGGGCAAAGCACAGCTAGTCTGCTACGAGTCTACTGTAATCTTACTTGGTTTTTGCATGTAGGTTGGCTTCCTAATTTATCTACTACAATCTTGCTTGGTTTAATTATTGAGGATTGAATTAACTTTCATTAGAGGATTACTAGTGATTCTTTTCTTTTAGCAATTGACTCACTTTGTCCAATCAATGATTGACAAATTTTTGTTAATTCAATGATTTAAAATTTTGAGGGTTCAAAATTAACACTGCTTATTTTCAAGAAAAAAAAAATTAAACACGACTTTTTTTCAGATATTTGATAGCAACATGCCAACATCAAAATTCTCCTCAATTTTAATTTATGAATTACAAAGCCTAATAGCACATATATATAATCTATATTTATTTATTTTGTTGGAACAAAATATAGAAGTGAAAATTTATTAAAACGGATTTAGGGTTTTAACCAACTAATTATATTTTTTTTCTTTTTCCCTTAACCAAACCATTTTTGCTATATATGGAATATTGTTACCATAGGCTATAAATCTGAATTAATTCTTTCTGTTGAAAACATAAACCCTATATCTTCATCTCTTGATTATTTTCTCCGCAGATTAATTTCCAATTGATCGGTATAGCGGTTAGGGTTTTCTTTTTGAAGAATATTATCAAGAAACAGAGATTGATCGGCGTGAGCTGTCTGATAACGAGCATCAACTTTCCATGGCCATTGAGTCAAGTTTGGAGACTGCCAGTGATCCGCCAGCATCATCTACTGCACAGGTGGTCTGCGACCTACTTGTTCAGCCTTTTAAATTATTATCTTCAACAGATTCTAACTCATCAGCAAGATACCTTCAAGCATTGGGAGGAGGCTCCAGGGGTGTACCTTTGCAAGAATCTTCTTTTCCTCCTTTCCCCATTGGTCCCAGCATCAGCCAACAAAACCTTAAACATAGTTCAGAAGGTTTGGCTAACAACACCATGGCAGCACATCTCCGGCGCCAGAAGAATGGGAATATAAATGTTTTCAATTCAGCTCAGGCATGGCCAGTAACAAGTCGCAGGCCTGTCCAAGGATCAAATATCCCTTTGCAAGAATCTTCTTTTCCTCCTCTTCCCATTGGTCCCAGACAAAAGCTTAAAAATAGTTCGCAAGTTTTGGCTAACAACTCCATGGCAGCACATCTACGGCTCCAGACGAATGGGAAAACGAATGTTTTCAAATCAGCTCAGGCATGGGCAGTAACAAGTCGCAGGCCAACATCCCGATATCTTTAAGCTTAATTTGTTACATTTCAACTCGATCATCTAGGCGTACTGAAAAATGTAACCGTTTCTTTTTAATGTTAAAATATATTGTTTGTTTCAAGTTTTAGGTAAAAATGTATTCTGCAGTTTTTTCACGCTTTTTAATAACACTTAAATTAAAAAATATATATAACACCAATGAGGTCATGATGCTTGAACTCAGTAGAGACTTAACAAATTAACCACTCTTACTATCAAGACTAACAATTCAATCAATTGAACCCTCGTTGACTTTAAATTTTTTGTGGTACTACAAACACAAAATATAATGGAAAATCCAAGCGTCTTGGTAAAAATTTGTGGACTAGCATCTCCACATTGATGTTCTCATTTCAGATGTCCTCATCCCCTTGACTCTAAACGTGTTATCTCAAAATTACTCTTGGACGTGAAAAACACAACCAAGAGGATAAACAATGCTGCGTCATCTCATACGCAAACAACCTTACCGCTTTCGATTCCTCTGCCACCACATTCACTTTTGCTCTAACCTGATTTTTAAAAGCAAAGAACCCAGACACTCTCCAGTTTCATTCCAACTCCCACTCATCCAACCCTATTCAATGAATCCTGAAGGCACCGTTGTTTTTCACCTCCGTTGGGAGGCCACAATACGGCTTCGACATCTTCACCGTCAATCTCAATCAAACTCCCATCACCAACTCCACCCCCGAACATCGCTCACTGACTGTATTTCCATCAACTTCAATGCTCAATTCATAAACGAAGATCAATCCATCGTCTTTATCTCTGAACGATCGGGGTCCGCCCAGATTTACCGCACCCACCCGGGCTTACCCAAGCCCGAGCAGCTCCCATCTGCCCCCAGCAGCCTCTTCCACGATCGACCCATCATCCAAAACCACCGCCTTTACTTCATTTCAGCTCATGAACAACCTGATCAACCTTTCAAGAGCTGGTCCGCTCTTTACTCAACCGAGCTCTACGGTAAAAGAGACACTATAAGGTTGTCTCCTTACGGGGTTGCTGACTACAGTCCTGCTATTTCAAAATCTGGGAAATTTGTAGCCGTTGCCTCGTACGGTTCTCGGCCTTGGGAAGGTGATTTTCACGAGCTCAAAACGGATATAGTTGTTTTCCCAGAATCCAACCCGAATAACCGTTTTGTTGTTTGTGAGAAAGGCGGTTGGCCCACTTGGTCAGGTGACTCCACCATTTTCTTTCACCGCCAAGCTGACGATGGCTGGTGGAGCATTTTCTGTCTCGAGTTTCCAGAAAATCCTATTGAATTTTATGGGTTCCCAGTCCTTCCTCTCCGTGTCACTCCACCTGGTCTCCACTGCTTCACTCCGGCCGCGTTCCATGACGGAAAACGAATCGCAGTGGCCACTAGGCGGCGCGGCAAGAATTACAGACATATCGAGGTTTTCGACCTCGAATCGAAGGTTTTTCACCAAGTGACTGAGTTGCTCAACCCGAGTTTTCATCATTATAACCCGTTTGTCTCTCCCGACTCTGAATTCCTCGGGTACCACAGGTTTAGAGGGGAGTCGACTCAAGGTGAGTCCACGGTTCCACATCTCGAGCCACTCATGTCTCCGCTCAAAAATCTACGTATGCTGCGACTCAACGGAACATTCCCTTCCCTTCTCTCCGGACGGTGATCTTCTAGCCTTGAATCCCACTTTGGATGAAAGCGGCGGCATTAAAGTTGTCAAATCGAACGGCTCGAAACGATGGACCTTGATCAAGGGCCGTACGGCATTTTATAACTCTTGGAGCCCCACTGACAAACACGTGATTTACACTTCGCTAGGCCCGATATTCGAGTCAGTTAAAACAACGGTGCAGGTCGCACGAATCACATTTGACCGTTCAGATCTGGACGGTGATCTGGAAGAGATCCCTTGCGATGTGAAGATGCTTACGCGAGAAGATACAGGGAATAACGCCTTCCCGTCTTGCTCCCCTGATGGAAAGTCCCTCGTGTTCCGTTCCGGCCGTTCTGGACATAAGAATCTTTACATACTAGACGCAGTTAACGGTGAATTTAACGGCGGTATACGGAAGTTAACCGACGGTCCTTGGATTGACACGATGCCGTCTTGGTCCCCTAGCGGAGATCTCATAGCGTTTTCTTCCAACATGCATAATCCGGATAGAGTTGATGCCTTCAGCATTTACGTGATTAAATCGGATGGCTCTGATCTCAAGAGGATTTACGTGGCGGGACCGAAGGGGTTGAGTGACGTGGACAGGGAGAGAATTAACCACGTGTGTTTTAGCCGGGATGGAGAGTGGCTGTTGTTCACGACAAACATAGGAGGCGTGACGGCTGAGCCGGTGTCGTGGCCCAATCAGTTCCAGCCATATGGGGATTTGTATGTGGTGAGGTTGGATGGGAGTGGATTGCAGAGGCTGACGTGGGATGGGTATGAGAATGGGACGCCAGCGTGGCACGCTGGGGGCGAGCTGGATATGGGGCGTTTGTGTTTGGGAAATGAAGCTGGGGCTAAACTTAAAGGTGACTTCGAGGAGCCATTGTGGATTACTTGTGATTTTGATTAGAGCTTCTTGATTTCGTTTATCCTCATTGTTTGCTATCGTTGACCCCCGCGGGTTTATTGTGACTAATTGAGATAAATAAAATTACTGTGGAGCTATTAGTCTGATAATTTATATTTACATATCAAAATATTAATGTTTTTAGACGTTTTGGTATTAAAGTTAATGACTGAAGCCTAATATTAAGACATTATAAAACAACAAAAATTGGTATATGGTGAAAAATCATTAGACACATTGGTGTGCATTTATTATCGCTCATTAAATGCGTGTACATATGGTAAAAATTGTGTATATTTAATTATTTGATTAGTAATGTAAAATAACATACAAATGATCAAATAAATTATAAATATTATTACTATTAATATTTAGAAACAAAAATTATTTCATGACAGAAATACTTTGAATGAGGAAAATACACTGAACTATTTTACCTTCACGTGTTTGAAAATGTAAAACCAAAACAACACTTAAAAAGATAACAAAAATAAAATAAAAATAACAAAATAAAATCATAATATAAAATTAAAAAAAATTTCTCAATATATGTCAAAGGTTATTTGAAAAGCGATGAAATCAATAAGAGCGAGGCTGGAAACATAAATTAAGCGATGCAAAACAAAATTGAAACCTCCAAAAGAATATTTGATGAAAGATTATTATTATTACTTTCTTTATTATGAGAAAGTGATTGTTATCACTTGAAAAACAAAAGAGCATTTTCTGTTGTCCTTTTTCTCGACTCCTACTTTTATGTATAGTTATTGAATTTTCCCAACAGCAAGAGGAATAAATTAAGGATAAATAAAAGTCAGTATTTATGCATTTATCAATCTTTTTCAGTTAAATATTTAGTTGGAAAAGATTTAAGTATAATATCTAAAAAAGTTCTTAAATTATTTAAAAAAATAAATCTATATATTTTTATTGTATTCAATTAAATATTTTTATTTTTAGTTAAATAAGCTCTTATGATAAAATATTAATTTTTAGTTAAAATGTCAATTATTATTTTATGTCGTATGGTTTTAATGTAATATGTTAATATATTATAATTAATAATGATGTGACTTATTACTATATTATAATTTATAATAACGTGATATGTTAATTTGGTGTGATAGTATAATTATATGATATTTTTTATAGTTCATATCAATGTTATGTAAATATAAAATGATAAGAGATATTTTAATTAATAATAATTAATTAGTTATTAATTAAAATAACTTATTTAAATCAAAATAAAAATATAAAAATTTAATTAAATATAATAAAAAATAAAAATTTATTTAATTTTTTAATAATATAAAAACTTATTTAAATATTATATCAACGACTTATTATGTGATTATATGTTTTCTTTTATGCTTGATTTCAATATTATATAGAGTGGTTTTTACTCGCTTTTATAAAAGTAGGTGTAGTCCACATGTTGAATCAGATAAATATGATACTTATTGAACGTGGTCATTAATACTGTTTTTAGTAAGATGGAAATAGAAAAAATAAAGGGGAGAGTGGAAAAAAAATAATGTTTTTTTTTTTTAAACATAGCTTTGGTAGGAAGAAGCGGGGAAGGAAATTAGATGAATTGCATATTGTTATCGTTCTAAAGTAGTAGGATTTTTGTACGGCACATGGCCTCCTTCTTATGACCAGAAAATAAAGTTCTTCAACTTTAGACTTGAAAAATATTAGGTCACTCTCAGTCCTCATTTAAATTATAAATGTCGCTCTCTCTTCTCTTTTTATGTTTCTCTCGAGTAAAAAACCGCTGCCCGTCTACTGTAAGCTTCCTTGGTCTGCGAGTAGGTTGGCTTCCTAATTTGTCCACTATACTCTTTTACAAGATTAATAGTGATTCTTTTATTTTGGCAATTGACTCAACTTGATCAAATCAAGTATGGTTGATGAACAATTGTTATTTCAATAATTTAAAATTTTGGGTGTTCAAAATTAACGCTATTTATTTTCAGATATTTAATAGTAACATGGCAACATCAAAATTCTCCTCAATTTTAATTTATGAATTATAAAGTCTAATAGTGTATATATATATTGATTTATTTTAGTGAAACAAAATTTAAAAGTGAAAATAAATGAAAACGGATAGGTTCTTTTTTTTTTAATTTATGGATAAAAGACCGTGCTTCTTATTTTTGAAAGAAACGTAAGGTTAAAAAAATAAAAAGTTATAAATATATAAGTGAATGTAATTTGATTTGAATTTGTAAATTAAATTAAATTAAAATTAAAATTAAAGTGATAATTAGCTTATAAATACAGAGCACACTTCATTTGTAAAATACGTACTTTAATCATATGTTATTACTCTTCTAAATAATTTTTTATTGTTATTCTATTGCTTTTTTGGTTTTTTTAATTTATATTTTATAACAAAAAAGATTTATTTGTGGCGTGAGGAACGTTATTCACCAGTTTATTTTCCAATTTTCATCCATTAATATTCTCTCCGGAGAATTTTATTTATTTTTACATCAAGAAATCTAGCGAGCAGAATATAACCGGTCACACTATTCTTTCCTCACCTTCCAAGTTCCCGGTAGGTAGCTTCCCGAACCCCGTGCGCCGCCTTCTGCACTCCAAATCTCACGTAATCAACTAATTATCTTTCTTTTTTCCCTTAACCAAACCACTATTGCCATATATGAAATATTATTGTCGTAATCTATAAATCTGAATTAATTCTTTCTGTGCAAAACATAAACCCTAGATCTCCATCTCTTTATTATTTTCTCCGCAGATTAATATCCAATCGATCGGCACAGCGGTTAGGTTTTTTTTTTTTTTGAAGAATATTATCAAGAAACAGAGATGGACGACAGCTGTGCGGTTTGCGCTGACAATTTGGAATGGGTTGCCTACGGCGCCTGTGGTCACCGGGAAGTGTGCTCCACCTGCGTCGCGCGTCTACGCTTCATCTGCAACGATCGCCGTTGCTGCATCTGCAAGACTGAGTCCAATGTCATCTTCGTCACTAAGGTTAGGGCTTTCTTCTTTCTTTTCATCGCCAATCTCAATTTTGAAATTTAATTATTGTAATTATACCGTTCGATATTGTTTTTGTCTGATTTAATTAGCCAATTCTTTCAAATCTTTATTGGAGAGTAAAGATCATTAAGCCAAGCCTAAGTTGTCTGTTACTTTGTGGTTCTGGTTTCGTTCCAGGCTTTGGGGGATTACACAAGGATGATCAGTGACTTTTCTGTATTGCCATCTGAAGTGAGAGAAGGACGGGTGGGATCTTATTGGTACCATGAGGATACACAAGCGTTTTTTGATGATGTTGATCACTATAGGATGATCAAAGCAATGTGCAGACTTTCTTGTAGTGTATGTGACAAGATGGAAGAGCAGTCGAATGAGGGGGCGAAACGACAGGGAAAGTTTAGGAACATTGAACAGTTGAAGGGTCATCTGTTTCATCGACATAGATTGGTTATGTGCAGCCTGTGTTTGGAAGGACGGAAGGTAAGGTTGTTCAAATGAAAATATGACCATTCTGTTCAGTTAAAACTGTAAACCCATAGTTCTTTTAGAAGTTTGTTTGTGCATCAATAAAAGCTGTCTGTATGCATCATTAGCTCACTGGTTTCCTTTGGATGATGTAGGTGTTTATCTGTGAACAAAAGCTATATACTAGAGCACAGTTAAACCAACATATAAACACAGGTGATTCTGAAGTGGATGGAACTGAGAGTGAGAGAGGTGGCTTCATGGGGCATCCAAGGTGTGAATTCTGCAAGACCCCATTCTATGGGGATAATGAGTTATACTCTCACATGTCCAGAGAGCATTATACATGTCATATATGCCAAAGGTACTCAGGCTATTCTTGGTACAGATTTTTGCAGTACACCTTAAAGCAAGTGGGCTTACTTTTGCTTGTTCAATGTTCAATGCAGGCAGCATCCAGGACAGTATGAATATTACAAGAATTATGATGACCTCGAGGCAAGATGACTCCTATATTTCTTTGCTTTTCCTTTTTTGTTCTTTTTCTCCTCTTAAAGTTAAAGTCAAATGTCATTTTGGAAATTGTCTTCTACAGATTCATTTTCGCCGAGATCATTACCTATGTGAGGATGAGGCTTGCCTTGCCAAAAAGTTTATTTTCTTTCAGTCTGAAGCTGAACTAAAGGTGACTTCTTCGAGCATATACATTATGTGCATAGTATATTTTGTTTGATTATGTCCTGTTATAGCTCAAGTTTTCCTTTTCTCATATACTGTTCTTATGTTTTTCATTTTTGTTCTTTCAGAGGCATAATACAATGGAACATGGAGGTCACATGTCTCGTGCACAGCGTAATGCTGCTCTACAAGTATGTATAATCTACCTGATCAATGGACTTCTCATAAGTTGAATTTCCTTAATTGATTCGTTGATATATATCCATTGATAAGTTGGTTACTTTTTGTCGTTTTGTTAATTAATTGTACTTTTTCCAGATACCAACAAGCTTTCGATATCGTCGAAGTAATGAAGATAATCGTCGTGGAAGGGGACGAACATTTCAGCGTGAGCTGTCTGATAATGACTATCAACTTTCCATGGCCATTGAGGCAAGTTTGGGGACTGCCGGTGATCTGCCAGCATCATCTACTGCACAGCTGGTCTCTGATCATGCAGACACAAATGATATTGACCCACTTGTTCAGCCTTTTGAATTATTATCTACAACAGATTCTGAATCATCAGCAAGATACCTTCAAGCATTGGGGGGAGGCTCCAGAGGTGCCCCTTTGCAAGAATCTTCTTTTCCTCCTCTCCCCATTGGTCCCTGCACCAGCCAACAAAAGCCTAAACATAGCTCAGATGCTTTGGCTAACAACACCATGGCAGCACATCTACGGCGCCAGAAGAATGGGAATACAAATGTTTTCAATTCAGCTCAGGCATGGCCAGCAACAAGTCGCAGGCCTGTGCAAGCATCAAGTAGTTCAAGTCAGATTGGAAAAGCAACAAATGTTGCAGCCATAGCAGCACGTGGTACTGGTAGTGGAGTTGCACAGTTGAGCTATGCAAGTTCAACGCAGGCACAGGCTCAGGTTCAGGCGCGACCGACAACAGCAGATGTATTAATATCATCTGGTTCTCGAATGAGCTCAGGCAACACAAGTAGGATAAGCCACTCTTCATCAGCTCCAAATCTTGCTAATAGTGGATTCTCGGAACCGTCTGTTTCTGATTTTCCTCCAGTTTCTGCAGCACAAAGGCACAAGCAGTCCTCAAGCAGCCAGGTGCAGATGAATATGGAAGATGTTCATACAGCGAACAAATCTTTGGTGGAAAAGATGCGAGCTGCTCTTGAATATGATGAAGAAAAATACAATGCTTTTAAAGAAATATCTGGACAGTATCGTCAGGGTTTAATAGACACAGGCAGATATTTGGATTATGTAAAACAGTATGGCTTGTCACATCTTGCTCTTGAGCTGGCTAGACTCTGCCCTGATGCTAAGAAGCAGAAAGAGCTAATTGAGACCTATAATGCTAGTTTTCAATGCAACAGTCTGCAAGATAATGATGGTGGTGCCTGGTTGAAGGATAATATTGCCTCGAAGAAAGGGAAAGGGAAGTCTTTGGATACTGCAAGCAGTAATTCAAAGGATACCTTAGCCGATAGTATTATGAGCAGTGTCAGGAAATTTCAGTCAAGTTATATGCCTTCTGAAGAAGAGGTGGAGGTGCTATCAAAGGATGGTTACCGTCCTTCCAAAGGCAAATCAAAGGTGATGGTCGATGAACAGCAGGTGGAACTGAATTCTAGCAATCAACCGGCAATAAAAATTGGGGGCCAAAATGATTCCTTAGCTGCTAAAGTGGGATCAGGGGATGGGGGTGGTGGTATCAAGCAACGGAAGAAAACTTCGAAATTTCGCCGACTGCGACTTGGTGATGGTTCAATGGCAGCACTATTGGATCATAAAAGTTCTGAGCCAGATCCTGATCCTGAACCATTAGACAAGAAGTTTGACGGCAGCCAAAATTCCACCGGAGGATTGCCTATACGTGGTGTTTGGAAGAAGGGAGGAAGTCAGAAACTCTTTCCATAGGTTATATGCCAAAACCTTACCGGAAGATAGTGTTTGGCGCTGGGAGGTCATAACGTTTCTTGGAAAATGACCTAAGTAGTCTTAAAAGTGATTCGAGTTTTGCCATGATGTTCTCAGGAGTGCTGGCAATAGATGGAGAAGATTCCATTAATGCCAGAGTTTTCAGGGTGTTGCAAAAACTATCCTAGTTGTGTTGGCTTGTCTGATTTAGCCACTTTTTGATGATACAGCATTGTAACTTTGAGGTGAGGAAGATATTTCCGGAGTCTGGACGTTGTTCGTTTTAGTGTTAAACAAAATGCTTTTTATTTAGAAAAAAAAAAAATATACAGAGGTGAAGATTCTTTGTCTGAATATGTAGCTTCTTATTTTAGTATTTTGTTTTCTATAATATGTACTTTATATGTTTGTAATATATATAAAAATACAGATGTTGGAGAAGTTTTTAATTGATGAAAATGGTTAGATTTATATATTGTAAATAATTATTAATATTAACAAGATTTATAAAATTTATCAATATATAAAAATTTTAATTGTATCAATGAATTTTATTATATAAATATTACTCAATTTGTAAATAAGTTTTCTAATTACATTGAATATGTTGTTTTAATTTTAATTAATAGCATTTAGTATTTTATAAATTAATATTAAAAGATTCCCTTATATATAATTGAATCATTAATTGTTATTTACACATAATTATTATGCAAAAATACATAGAAAAATATTTATCAAATGACAGTAAACCCTAGTACGAACAAAGAAACGGCAGAGTAAATCAAAAAACAAACGAACTATTGTACCAGTCATGAAAATAAAGCAGGATTGCCGTGTTTCATGTACGTCCGGGGATAAATTGATCCTTTAGTTGATTGAAGGGTTTAAGTTTGTAATAATTCCTCTGATCCTTATTTTGCTTTTTAAAAGAAAATAATATAACATTCACACTTAATAGTTCTTAAATTTGGTTTTGACCTTTAGACTGAATGAAATTTTATCTTACTCAAACCGAAAACAAACTGAGACGAGGAGTCAAGTCTAATGCAGAACCTTGCTTATGAGCATTCCTTTCAGCATAACATATTATACCACAAAATGGGTGCATTTTATGCGTATTTTGACCTAAAATATCCCTGTGGCTGTATGTAAAGCAAATGTAACAGCCTTTTCTTTACCTTTATATCCAAACTTTATAGTCAGAGGCAAGCTTCATAGAAGTTGAATGGAGAGGTCAAATTGAGAATAACATACAAGTGGATGTCAGATTTCCCAAAGTTAAACGTATGTAAGCAATACATGGATAACTTTTTAAGTTTCCCATCAAGTATGCAAGTGCATTGTTATTGATAGCATTAAATTGTAGGCATATATATGACTTACAGAACGAATGATGGTCCATAGATGCTACAACACCAACACCAGGCTGAGTTTCAACATTCAACATTCAACGGAGGGGGACCAAACTATTTTACAGTAATGTAAGCAGCTTATAGTTCGAAAATCTGATTACTAGCACAGCCAAAGGTTTTCTCGCTGCTGTAACACATATAGAGAAATCCATCATCGTCTTTGAAAGATTCATATACAGAGTCCATAAGGGTAGCTGCAAACACAGATGATAGATGAGGGCTCAGA